>NW_024077856.1:0-1428 GCF_014754425.2 Oryx dammah
ATGATATATTTGAGATTGGCCCTGTGTTAGAAATTGCTGAGGCTAATTGATTGGTCATGGGTATTTATTATACTACTCTGTCCACTTTTGTGCATGTTTGAAATATTCCATCATAAAAAATTAAAACACAGGTTGCTGGTGCTGCTGCTGCTAAGTTGCTTCAGTCGTGTCCAACTCTGTGTGACCCAACAGATGGCAGCCCACCAGGCTCCACAGTCCCTGGGATACTCCAGGCAAGAACACTGGAGTGGGTTGCCATTTTCCTCTCCAATGCAGGAAAGTGAAAAGTGAAAGTGAAGTCGCTCAGTCGTGTCCGACTCTTCGCGACCCCATGGACTGCAGCCCACCAGGCTCCTCCGTCCATGGGATTTTCCAGGCAAGAGTACTGGAGTGGGTTGACAGGTTATTTTCCGTTAAATATTTTCTGTTAAACAGAGTCTTCTCCAGCAACACAATTCAAAAGCATCAGTTCTTCAGTGTTCAGCCTTCTTTATGGTCCAACTCTCACATCCATACGTGACTACTGGAAAAACGATAGCTATGACTATATGGACCTTTGCCGACAAAGCAATGTCTCTACTTTTCAATATGCTGTCTAGGTTTGTCATAGCTTTCCAAGGAGCAAGCATTTTTTAATCTCATGGCTGCAGTCACCATCTGCAGTGATTTTTGAGCCCAAGGAAATAAAACCTGTCACAGCTTCCCCATTAAGGTATTGGCATTCAAATATTTTTAAAGCAAAACAAAAGTTTACTTTGCATTGGCTTAGTCATAAACAGCATCCCAATCTCAAGAGCCTCTGAGCAGCAGTTCTGAAAGTAAGGATGTGCACCCCTGATCCGGAGACATTGAGCTCTCTGCCTAAGCAGGGAGGGAGCCTCACCGAGGTCTCATGATGGGAGTCAGAACCCCAGCCCCCTAGGAGCCCACATGTGAGGCTCTGCAGTCCAGGCCCAGAACACAGCTATGGTGGGGACAGTCCTGACACCTGAGGCTGGACCTGGGATCCCCCCTCCATTTCCTGGATGGTCTGTACTGCTGTGTGGCCAACCCTTCCGGGATACCTCTCTCAGGGCTCTCTGATGAAAGCCTCCACCATTGCCCTTTCCTGGCGCGCCTTCTGTCGCAGCGCAACTACGGTTCTCCTCCTGCCTAGGAGCAGCCATCCTACACACACACACCACGTCTGCACCAGCAGTTTGGCATGTGGGACTCCAGCGCCACGTCTGAGGTAAGCACCTCCACACCTGGGCACCATGCCTTCAGTTTCACGGGCCTCAGGCTGGCACCCTCAGGTTTGTTTGAGGGGCACTGGTAAGGTCCAACTGTATCCTGAGCAGCTCCCCGGCCTGGCTGGTCAGAGCAACAAATGTCCTCCTTGAACGTGGGGACCCACTGGCCCCTGCCCACCACCTACGGGCGACCACA
>NW_024077857.1:0-1428 GCF_014754425.2 Oryx dammah
TGGCATCTGGTCCCATCACTTCCTGACAAATAGATGGGGAAAATAATGGAAACAATGACAGACTTTATTTTGGGGGGCTCCAAAATCACTGCAGATGGTGACTGCAGCCATGAAATTAAAAGACGCTTACTCCTTGGAAGGAAAGTTATGACCAACCTAGATAGCATATTGAAAGGCAGAAACATTACTTTGCCAACAAAGGTCCATCTAGTCAAGGCTCGGGTTTTTCCAGTGGTCATGTATGGATGTGAGAGTTGGACTGTGAAGAAAGCGTAGTGCCAAAGAACTGATGCTTTTGAACTGTGGTGTTGGAGAAGACTCTTGAGAGTCCCTTGGACTGCAAGGAGATCCAACCAGTCCATTCTAAAGGAGATCAGCCCTGGGTGTTCATTGGAAAGAATGATGCTAAACTGAAACTCCAGTACTTTGGCCACCTCATGTGAAGAGTTGACTCATTGGAAAAGACTGATGCTGGGAGGGATTGGGGGCAGGAGGAGAAGGGGCCGACAAAGGATGAGATGGCTGGATGGCATCACTGACTCAATGGATGTGAGTCTGAGTGAACTCCGGGAGTTGGTGATGGACAGGGAGGCCTGGCGTGCTGTTATTCATGGGGTCACAAAGAGTAGGACATGACTGAGCGACTAGACTGAACTGAACTGAGCACTGCGCCACATGAAGGAGACAAATACCTACAGTAAAGGTCTTCAACCACTCACGGTCAAATGGAAAAGTCAAAAAGACAAGTACCTAAAGCAAGATGGTGTAAGACTGGACCACACATTTCATATTCATGGTTTCATGGAGCTTGAAATCATCTCTGCACTTAGATTTCCAAGGAAGAGAGAAAGCACCATGTGGCCACTGGGACTCAGGGCTGTAGTGCCAATAGTCACAGAAGAAGAGTGAAGTCATCAGAAGGTGCACTCTGCAAACAAAAGAGAATGCTATGTCCTTGCAGAGGGAGGCAGGAAAACAGCTAACATGGACGGAAAAGGAATGACCTTTGTTTGGCCAAGCAGAGTTCAGCATCTGCTATGAACCAATAAGCAAACACTAGCATTTCTGGATAACCACGTGGCTAAGGGTCTCTGACATGGAACAACAGACTGGTTCCAAATAGGAAAAGGAGGACGTCAAGGCTGTATATTGTCACCCTGCTTATTTAACTTACATGCAGAGTACATCATGAGAAACGCTGGGCTGGAAGAAGCACAAGCTGGAATCAAGATTGCCAGGAGAAATATCAATAATCTCAGATATGCAGATGACACCATCCTTATGGCAGAAAGTGAAGAGGAACTCAAAAGCCTCTTGATGAAAGTGAAAGAGGAGAGTGAAAAAGTTGGCTTAAAACTCAACATTCAAAAAACGAAGATCATGGCATCTGGTCCCATCACTTCCTGACAAATAGATGGGGAAAATAAT
>NW_024077859.1:0-1428 GCF_014754425.2 Oryx dammah
GCTCCTCCGTCCATGGGATTTTCCAGGCAAGAGTACTGGAGTGGGTTGACAGGTTATTTTCCGTTAAATATTTTCTGTTAAACAGAGTCTTCTCCAGCAACACAATTCAAAAGCATCAGTTCTTCAGTGTTCAGCCTTCTTTATGGTCCAACTCTCACATCCATACGTGACTACTGGAAAAACGATAGCTATGACTATATGGACCTTTGCCGACAAAGCAATGTCTCTACTTTTCAATATGCTGTCTAGGTTTGTCATAGCTTTCCAAGGAGCAAGCATTTTTTAATCTCATGGCTGCAGTCACCATCTGCAGTGATTTTTGAGCCCAAGGAAATAAAACCTGTCACAGCTTCCCCATTAAGGTATCGGCATTCAAATATTTTTAAAGCAAAACAAAAGTTTACTTTGCATTGGCTTAGTCATAAACAGCATCCCAATCTCAAGAGCCTCTGAGCAGCAGTTCTGAAAGTAAGGATGTGCACCCCTGATCCGGAGACATTGAGCTCTCTGCCTAAGCAGGGAGGGAGCCTCACCGAGGTCTCATGATGGGAGTCAGAACCCCAGCCCCCTAGGAGCCCACATGTGAGGCTCTGCAGTCCAGGCCCAGAACACAGCTATGGTGGGGACAGTCCTGACACCTGAGGCTGGACCTGGGATCCCCCCTCCATTTCCTGGATGGTCTGTACCGCTGTGTGGCCAACCCTTCCGGGATACCTCTCTCAGGGCTCTCTGATGAGAGCCTGCACCATCGCCCTTTCCTGGCGCGCCTTCTGTCGCAGCGCAACTACGGTTCTCCTCCTGCCTAGGAGCAGCCATCCTACACACACACACCACGTCTGCACCAGCAGTTTGGCATGTGGGACTCCAGCGCCACGTCCGAGGTAAGCACCTCCACACCTGGGCACCATGCCTTCAGTTTCACGGGCCTCAGGCTGGCACCCTCAGGTTTGTTTGAGGGGCACTGGTAAGGTCCAACTGTATCCTGAGCAGCTCCCTGGCCTGGCTGGTCAGAGCAACAAATGTCCTCCTTGAACGTGGGGACCCACTGGCCCCTGCCCACCACCTACGGGCGACCACATCTGGCCCTGCTCCCGAGGCTGGGTGCCTGGATCAGCAGACAGGGCCACACACGCTCACTCCACGGCAGAGACTGGAGTGGCGGAGAAAGGCAGGGCCTGCCCGCCCAGCCGCGTCTCTGGCCCACAGGCACCCAAGACAGCTCCTTGCTCTTCTCCTCCAGTTGGGCCGCTAGCTGGCGCACCCTCTCCTCAGTGCTGCTGTGTCTCTCTCCCGCCTGTCGGCCAAGAACAGCGTCAGCTCCGCTTGCAACGACCCTGTCCTGACGGCACGCGGGCTGTGACCGCAGCGGCGGCAAGCGGGCCATGCTCTGTGCGGACCACTGGCCCCGGGTTCGCGGCGGGGCACACC
>NW_024077860.1:0-1427 GCF_014754425.2 Oryx dammah
TCGGTGCCTGGGCCTAAGACCTCGTGTGGAGTCTATGACGGAACCTGAGGATTCCTCTCCAGTGCTGACATGGATCTTGGGGTCCTTCTAGGGGCTCCACAGGGGAGTCAGTCCTCGTTTCGAGTGGGGACATGCACGTCCGCTTTCCTCACGAGCTGGAGCAGCCGTGGCAGGCTTACCACCGCCTTGATACAGGTATCCGTGGCATTCTTTGGAGGCTTTCCCACGAGGCTTTACGACAGTACTGTAAGACGTGCCACTGTGGTGTGAGTCGATCCTCGGCGTGCAGGTCGAGGAAGTGCATGGAAATCAGGTTCCTCTGGAGTGGACTGGGACATTTTGTGCACATTGGGAATGGTGGCACGACCCCTGGAGTTCCTCTCGACTATCCTGTCGAGAGCGCCTCCTCCGAGAAGCGACAGCAAAGCCGGAATCCTTTCTCGACGAAGCAGGGAAAGGAAGACTAATCTCGAGCTTTGAGGAGGAAACGGGGCTCCTCTTGATGTGGGCGGGACCCTCGGTGTTCCTCTCGAGTGGAGGAGGGTATTTCGGGGAAGTTCTTTAGTTGCAGCAAGAGTGTGAGAGACACTTTCGAAGTTCAAAAGGGAAGGGGCGATTTGCCTCGAGACGCCACAGCGGAAAAGGGCCTCATCTCGCCTGGAGGGGAGAACCTCCTGGATTTTCTCGAAGTGCGGCGGGATCTTCTCAACTTACGACGGGGACCTCTGGGACCCTCCCTTGTGGCCTCAGGACAGGCCAGTCTCCATGCGAGATTCGAGGGGCCTATCGGGATTCCTCTGCAGTCGCTGCCGGGGCCTAAGACCTCCTGTTGAGTCTATGACGGAAGCTGAGGATTCCTCTCTTGTGCTGACATGGATCTTGGGGTCCTTCTGGAGGCTCCACAGGGGAGTCAGTCCTCGTCTCGAGCCGGGACATGCACGTCCGCTTTCCTCACGAGCTGGAGCAGCCGTGGCAGGCTTCCCGGCTCCTTGATACAGGGATCTGTGGCATTCTTTGGAGGCTTTCCCACGAGGCTTTCCGAAAAGGCTGTTACACGTGCCACTGTGGTGTGAGTCGATCTTCTTCGTGCATGTCGAGGAAGTGCAGGGAAATCAGGTTCTTCTGGAGTGGAATGAGATGTTTTGTGCTCATTGGGATTGGTGGCACGACCCCTGGAGTTCCTCTCGACTTTCCTGTGGAGAGGGCCGCCTACGAGATGCAACAGCAATGCCGGGAATCCTTTCCAGACGTAGCAGGGAAAGGAACCCTCACCTAGAGCTTTGAGGAGGAAACGTGGAACCTCTTGATGTGGGCGAGCCCCTCGGTGTTCCTCTCGAGTGGAGGCGGGTATGTCGGAGAACTTCTTGAGTTGCAGCAAGGGTGTGAAGGACCCGTTCGAAGTTCAAGAGGGAAAGGGTGATTTGCCT
>NW_024077861.1:0-1427 GCF_014754425.2 Oryx dammah
GCTTTTTCTTCTCATTGAGTCAATGATTGCCGCCAGGCCTCCATATCCTTAGGCACCTAGGAACATATTAATCAATGTATTTGAAATATAGAAAAGGAATTATAGTAGTTTTAGATGTTAGCAATACTAGACTTTTTGAGTTAATGGATTTTCTCTTTTGTAATAGATCACTGTACTTTATTATAAATCCCTGTGTCCTTGCGATGTAAAAATGTAACCTTATCACTATCTTAAGACTAGATAGATCTTAAGGGGAGCATTGGTGAAAGGATTTTCATTTGTTGGGCTGATGTTTGCTGCTAGATTTCCATGTTCCCTGTCCTTATAGTCAATATAACTAACATATAGGAGAAATAAGTATTAACTTTTAAACATATAGGAAAAATAAGTATTAACCTTTAAGATTAATCATGTTAACCCTGGGTTAAATAAATTCCTTTCTTGATTGTAACTCACTATACCCTCACCTTATAGGAATGCAACTTTATCTGGAGGGTGGTGCTTGGTTTAAGAAAAAGCACCCTTGGAAGAAATAAGGTTTTTGGTTATCAGAAAGAAAGGATCATAGAATGTCAGCAGGTCTCACTTATGGCCAGAAGATGATGTAATATCCCTAAGACCCGCTTTTTATTCATTTATGTAAAGCACCTGATTTTGATAAAGGTCAGGACTGCTGACCCCCACATGACTCTGTATTCATCCCTATGTGTAACAAAAGGTATATAAGCAAACCCAAAAATAAAGAAATCGGATCAGTTTCCGGAAAGACTGATTCCCTCATGTCGTCCTTTTCTGCTCCCCGTTTTTCTGGCTGAATTCCCATCTGGAGCGTGAGTGCCCTCCATGTCTACTTATTTGCCCCGGTTTTCAAGTCCATGCGAGAAGGAGCCCAAGGAGGGGCAACTTCCGAGATTCAAGTGGCACCGGCAGCCCAACGTAGATGGTGCAAATTCCTTGTCTTGGAATTTTATTGGTATCTCACGTAAACCAAGTTATTCAGCTCCTTTCTCTCTCTCTTACGATTTTCTGGCTGAATTACCATCTGGTACATGGGTACCCACCAAGCCTAATAATTTTGCCTGGGCTTCTAAGATCGGACCGGGGAGGCCTCAGTGCCTCCTCTCCTTAGGGAGAACGGGAAGATGCCTGCCGCCTACGTAGGTGGTGATTGGCATCCCATGTGAACCAAGTTATTCGGCCTCTTTTTCTCTGCCAATCTCCTAATTCCTCTCTATCTGTAACTAAATAAGTTATTTCCAAAGACACCGATGCCGTCCCCACCTTCGAATGTCATCTGCATATCTGAAGTTATTGATATTTCTTCTGGAAATCCTGAGTCCAGCTTGTGCTTCATCCAGCCCAGCATTTCTCATGATGTACACTGCATATACGTTAAATAAGCCTTGTGACAATATACAGGCTTGATG
>NW_024077862.1:0-1426 GCF_014754425.2 Oryx dammah
GAAGTGAGAAATAGATTTAAGGGACTAAATCTGATAGACAGAATGCCTGATGAACTATGGATGGAGGTTCATGACATTGTACAGGAGACAGGGATCAAGACCATCCCCAAGACAAAGAAATGCAAAAAAGCAAAATGGCTGTTTGTGGAGGTCTTACAAATAGCTGTGAAAAGAAGAGAAGTGAAAAGAAAAGGAGAAAAGGAGAGATATACCAATTTGAATGCAGAGTCCAAAGAATAGCAAGGAGAGATAAGAAAGCTTTCTTCAGTGATCAAGGCAAAGAAATAGAGAAAAACAATAGAATGGGAAAGACTAGAGATCTCTTCAAGAAAATTAAAGATACCAAGGGAACATTCTATGCAAAGATGGGCTCAATAAAGGACAGAAATGGTACGGACCTAACAGAAGCAGAAGATATTAAGAAGAGGTGGCAAGAATACACAGAAAAACTATACAAAAAAGATTTTCACGACCCAGATAATCACAATGGTGTGATCACTCACCTAGAACCAGACATCCTGGAATGTGAAGTCAAGTGGGCCTTAGGAAGCATCACTACTAACAAAGCTAGTAGATGTCATGGAATTCCAGTTGAGCCATTTCAAAACCTAAAAAATTATGCCTTGAAAGTGCTGCACTCAATATGGGAAAGGAGCACAACAAGATTTTGCAGATTTTCACCCTGTTATTTAACTTATGCAGAGTACATCATGTGAAATGCCAGGATGAAGCACAAGCTGGAATCAAGATTGCCAGGAAAAAGATCAACAACCTCAGAGATGCAGATGATAACCACTCATTGCAGAAAGTGAAGAGGAACAAAAAAGCCTCTTGATGAGGGTGAAAGAGGAGAGTGAAAAAGCTGACTTGAAACTCAACATTAAGAAAAAAACACAAGATTGGAGCATCTGGTCTCATCACTTTATAGCAAATAGAAGGGGAAAAAGTGGAAACAGTTACATATTTTATTTTCTTGGACTTCAGAATCACTGTGAATGTTTACTGCAGCCATGAAATCAAAAGACATTTGTGCCTTGTAAAGAAAAGCTATGACTAACCTAGACAGCATATAAAAAAGCAGAGATATCACTTGCTGATAAAGGTCCCTATAATCAAAGCTATGGTTTTTCCAGTAGTTATGTACAGATATGAGAGTGGAACCATTAAAAAGGCTAAGTACCATAGAATTTATGTTTTTGAATTGTGGTGCTAGAATAAACTCTTGAGAGTCCCTTGGACTGCACAGAGATCAAACAACTCAATTCCAATGGATATCAACCCTGAATATTCATTGGAAGCACTAACTCTGAAGCTGAAGCCCCAGTACTTTGGCTACCTGATGAGAAGAGCTGACTCACTGGAAACGACTCTGATGCTGAGAAAGATTGAAGGCTAAAGGAGAAGGAGGCAGCAGAAGATAAGATGG
>NW_024077863.1:0-1426 GCF_014754425.2 Oryx dammah
GACGTGGCCTGTGTCCTGGTTGTGGTGGTGATCACTGGAATCTCTCCGTGTGTCACAGCTCAGAGCGCTGCACACCCAAGGACAAGCAGGCCAGGAATTCCCTGGTGGTCCAGTGGTTAAGAATGCGCCTACCATGTACAATTAATACACAGAAACCCCTTGCATTCCTATAAGAAGGAAAAATCAGAAAGAGTAATTAAGGAAACAATCCCATTCACCATTGCAATGAAAAGAATAAAATACTTAGGAATAAATTTATGTAAAGAAACAAAGACCTGTATACAGAAACCTATAAAAAAAAAAACTGATGAAAGAAATCAAAGATGACACAAATAGATGGAGAAATGTACCACGTTCTTGGATTGGAAGGATCGGTATAGTGAAAATGACTCTACTACCCAAAGCAACCTATAGATTCATCACAATCCCGATCAAACTACCAGAGGTTTTTTTTTTTTTTTTTTACAGAACTAGAACAAATAATTTCACAGTTTGTATGGAAACACTAAAGACTCCGAATACCCAAAGCAATCTTGAGAAAGAAGAATGGCACTGGAAGAATCAACCTTCTTGACTTCAGACTATACTACATAGCTACAGTCATCAAGACAGTGTGGTACTGGAACAAAGACAGAGATATAGATCAATGGAACAAAATAGAGAACCCAGAGATAAATCCACAGACCTATGCACACGTTCTCTTTGACAAAGGAGGCACAAATATACAATGGCGTAAACAAAGTCTCTTCAACACGTGATGCTGGGGAAAATGCTCAACTACGTGTAAAAGAAAGAAACTGCAAGCCTTTCTAGCATCATACACAAAAATAAACTCAAAATGGATTAAAGACCTAAATGTAAGACCCAAAACTATAAAACTCTTAAGAGGAAACCATAGGCAGAACACTCTCTGACATAAATCCCAGCAAGATCCTCTATGACCCACCTCCCAGAGTAATGGAAATAAAGACACAAACAAACAAAAGGGACCAAATTTAACTTAAATGCTTTTGCACAACAAAGGAAACTATAAGCAACGTGCAAAGACAGCCCTCAGAACAGGAGAAAATAATAGGAAATTAAACAACTGACAAAGAATGAATTTCCAAAATATACAAGCAGCTCATGCAGCTCAATGCCAGAAAAAGCAAACAACCCCATAAAAAGTGGACAAGAGAACTAAACAGACATTTCTCCAAAGACATACAGATGGCTACCAAACACATGAAGAGATGCTGAACATCACTCATTATTAGAAAACTGCAAATCAAAACCACAATGAGGTATCCTCTCACACATGTCAGAATGGCCATCATCAAAAAGTCCACAAACAATAAATGCTGGAGATGGTGTGGAGAAAAGGGAACCTTCTTCCACCATTGGTGGGAATGCAAACTGGTACAGCCACTGTGGAGAACAGAGTGGA
>NW_024077864.1:0-1007 GCF_014754425.2 Oryx dammah
ACGAGTGGAATGTGGGATCACCAGTTCCTGGGGGACTGAACAATGGTGGTACACACCGTAGTTCCGAGGCATCGAGCTACTTGTCGGCTAAGGATTGCTCGCCGGTGGCTTGAATAAGGCCAGGAACTCTCATGAGAGTCAGTTCTATGTTGGTCAGGGCCTTGAATAAGTGCAGGCCCCAGCCTGGTTCATGGCAGGGACAGTGATGCAGAGGAAGGAGTGTTTCTCGGAGGCATAAACAAAGGCATGACCCAGCATGGTTCAGAGCCAGAACGGCATTGAGAGCTCAGGAGTGTTTGTCTGGGACTTGAACAAAGGCAGGTTCAGGTCAGAGCCCAGGATGTGGGCTCAGGAGCATTTGCTGGGGGCAACAGGGGCAGTACCCAAAATGCTTCAATGCCAGGCTCAACCTGTTGGCTCAGGCCTTTATTAGGGGTCATGAACATGGGCTGTGCTTAGCCTCATTCCATGCAAGACCAGATATTTGGGCTCAGGGTTGTCTGTCAGTGCTCGCAAGTGGGAAGAAGCTAGCCTGGTTCAGTGCAGAGACTGAGACGTGGGTTCATAAGTATTTGTCGTGGCTTGAAGAACGGCAGGACCCAGTCTGGTCCGGGTAAGCACTGAAATGAGTCTCAGGAGTATTGGACAGTGTAGAAGAAAGGCAGGACCCAGCCTGGTTCGGTGCAGCGACTGAGAGGAAGACTCAGGAGTGTTTGCAGGGTCTTGCATTCAGCCAACGGGCAGAGAAGGCAATGGCACCCCACTCTAGTATTCTTGCCTGGAAAATCCCATGGGTGGAGGAGCCTGGTAGGCTACAGTCCATGGGGTCTCTAGGAGTCAGACATGGCTGAGTGACTTCACTTTCACTTTTCCCTTTCATGAGTTGGAGAAGAAAATGGCAACCCACTCCAGTGTTCTTGCCTGGAGAATCCCAGGGACGGGGGAGCCTGGTGGGCTGCCGTCTATGGGGTCACACAGAGTCTGACATGACTGAAGTGACTTAGCAG
>NW_024077864.1:1107-1426 GCF_014754425.2 Oryx dammah
TCCTATGGGGATTGACCAAAGGCAGGTCACACCCTAGTTCAGAGTTACGGAGCGAGTTGTGGGCTCAGGATTGTAGGTCGGTGGTATAAATATGGCCAGGACTATCCAGAGGGTCAGAGAGAGGCTCAGCAGTGTTGGCCGGCACATTGAAAGGGCAGGACACATCCTAGATCGGTGCTTAGACAACACTGTGGGCACAGGAATGTTTGTTGGGGCTTGACTAAGGGCAGGGTCCAACCTACATGAGTTCTGGGAGTGAGATATGGGCTCAAGAGTGTTGGTCAGGGCATGGAACCAGTTCAGGACCCAGCAGAATTCA
>NW_024077865.1:0-1426 GCF_014754425.2 Oryx dammah
CTGTCTAACTCAATGAAACCAAGCCATGCCTGCGGGGCAACCCAAGACGGGCGGGCCATGGTGGAAAAGTTTGACAGAAGTGGTCCACTGGAGAAGGGAATGGCAAGCCACTTCAGTATTCTTGCCTTGAGAACCACATGAACAGTATGAAAAGGAAAAATGATAGGATACCAAAAGAGGAACTCCCCAGATCATTAGGTGCCCAATATGCTACTGGAGATCAGTGGAGAAGTAACTCCAGAAAGAATGAAGGGATGGAGCCAAAGAAAAAACAATACCCAGTTGTGCATGTGACTGGTGATAGAAGCAAGATCCGATACTGTAAAGAGCAATATTGCATAGGAACCTGGAAAGTCAGGTATATGAATCGAGGCAAATTGGAAGTGGTCAAACAAGAGATGGCAAGGGTGAACGTCAACATTCTAGGAATCAGTGAACTAAAATGGACTGGAATGGGTGAATTTAACTCAGATGACCATTATATCTACTAGTGCAGGCAGGAATCCCTTAGAAGAAATGGAGTAGCCATCATGGTCAACAGAAGAGTCTGAAATGCAGTACTTGGATGCAGTCTCAAAAACGACAGAATTATCTTTGTTCATCTCCAAGGCAAACCATTCAATATCACAGTTAACCAAGTCTATGCTCCAACCAGTAATGCTGAAGAAGCTGAAGTTGAAAAGTTTTATGAAGACCTACAAGACCTTTTAGAACTAACACCGAAAAAACATGTCCTTTTCATTATAAGGGACTAGAATGCAAAAGCAGAAAGTCAAGAAACACCTAGAGTAACAGGCAAATTTGGCCTTGGAATGAGGAATGAAGCAGGGCAAAGACTAATAGAGTTTTGCCAAGAAAATGCACTGGTCATAGCAAACACCCTCTTCCAACAACACAAGAGAAGATTCTACACGTGGACATCACCAGATGGTCAACACCAAAATCAGATTGATTATATTCTTTGCAGCCAAAGATGGAGAAGCTCTATACAGTCAACAAAAACAAGACCAGGAGCTGACTGTGAACTCCTTATTACCAAATTCAGACTCAAATTGAAGAAAGTAGGGAAAACCGCTAGACCATTCAGGTATGACCTAAATCAAATCCCTTATGATTATACAGTGGAAGTGAGAAATAGATTTAAGGGCCTAGATCTGATAGATAGAGTGCCTGATGGACTATGGGATGAGGTTCGTGACATTGTACAGGAGACAGGGATCAAGACCATCCCCATGGAAAAGAAATGCAAAAAAGCAAAATGGCTATCTGGGGAGGCCTTACAAATAGCTGTGAAAAGAAGAGAAGCGAAAAGCAAAGGAGAAAAGGAAAGATATAAGCATCTGAATGCAGAGTTCCAAAGAGCAGCAAGAAGAGAAAATAAAGCCTTCTTCAGCGATCAATGCAAAGAAATAGAGGAAAACAACAG
>NW_024077866.1:0-1426 GCF_014754425.2 Oryx dammah
CCATCCAGCCATCTCATCCTCGGTCGTCCCCTTCTCCTCCTGCCCCCAATCCCGCCCAGCATCAGAGTCTTTTCCCCTAAGTCAACTCTTCGCATGAGGTGGCCAAAGTACTGGAGCTTCAGCTTTAGCATCATTCCTTCCAAAGAAATCCCAGGGTTGATCTCCTTCAGAATGGACTGGTTGGATCTCCTTGCAGTCCAAGGGACTCTCAAGAGTCTTCTCCAACACCACAGTTCAAAAGCATCAATTCTTCGGCGCTCAGCCTTCTTCACAGTCCAACTCTCACATCCATACATGACCACTGGAAAAACCATAGCCTTGACTAGACGGACCTTATTCGGCAAAGTAATGTCTCTGCTTTTGAATATGCTATTAGGCTGGTCGCAACTTTTCTTCCAAGGAGTAAGTGTCTTTTAATGTCATGGCTGCAGTCACCATCTGCAGTGATTTTGGAGCCCCCCAAAATAAAGTCTGACACTGTTTCCACTGTTTCCCCATCTATTTCCCATGAAATGATGGGACCGAATGCCATGATCTTCGTTTTCTGAATGTTGAGCTTTAAGCCAACTTTTTCACTCTCCTCTTTCAGTTTCATCAAGAGGCTTTTTAGCTCCTCTTCACTGTCTGCCATAAGGGTGGTGTCATCTGCATATCTGAGGTTATTGATATTTCTCCCAGCACTCTTGATTCCAGCTTGTGTTTCTTCCAGTCCAGCGTTTCTCATGATGTACTCTGCGTAGAAGTTAAATAAGCAGGGTGACAGTATACAGCCTTGATGGACTCCTTTTCCTATTTGGAACCAGTCTGTTGTTCCATGTCCAGTTCTAACTGTTGCTTCCTGACCTGCATACAGATTGTTCAAGAGGCAGGTCAGGTGGTCTGGTATTCCCATCTCTTTCAGAAGTTTCCACAGTTTGTTGTGATCCACACAGTCAAAGGCTTTGGCATAGTCAATAAAGCAGAAATAAATGTTTTTCTGGAAGTCTCTTGCTTTTTCCACGATACAGTGGATGTTGGCAATTTGATCTCTGGTTCCTCTGCCTTTTCTAAAACCAGCTTGAATGTCAGGGAGTTCACAGTGCACATATTCCTGAGGCCTGGCTTGGAGAATTTTGAGCGTTACTTTACTAGCATGTGAGATGAGTGCAATTGTGCGGTAGTTCCAGCATTCTTTGGCATTGCCTTTCTTTGGAATTGGAATGAAAACTGACCTTTTCCAGTCCCGTGGCCACTGCTGAGTTTTCCAAATTTGCTGGCATATTGAGTGCAGCACTTTCACAGCATCATCTTCCAGGATTGGAAACAGCTCAGCTGCAATTCCATCACCTCCACTAGCTTTGTTCCTAGTGAGCATCAGTTTAAGCTTGCTATAACAAATTAGCATGGTCAATGACATACCCACAGGCACCATGAGAGTTCCAAGGCC
>NW_024077867.1:0-1425 GCF_014754425.2 Oryx dammah
GTTGTGAGCTGCCCCTGTTGCACCCCACCAAATGCTCCTTAGCCCACTTCATGGGCGCTGCACTGAATCCGGCATGGCCCTGCCTTTGTTCAAGCCCCCAGCAAACGCCTCTGAGATCTCATCTCGGTTCAGGCACTGAACCGTGCTGGGTCCTGCCTTTGTTTAAGCCTCCGAGAAACACTCCTTCACCCGGATCTCATCCCTGCCATGAAACAGGCCTTGTCTTGCATGTATTTAAGACCCGACCAATTTAGCTGAGCCTGTATCTGACTGTCATGCTACTTCTGGCCTTATTCAGGCAACCGGCAAGCAATCCTCAGCTAACAAGTAGCTCGATGCCTCAGAACTACGGTGTGTACCACCATTGTTCAGTCCCCCAGAAAACACTGGCGATCCCAAATCCCACTTGCTGCACTCAAGAAGGCTGGGTTATGTCACTGAGCAAGACTCCAACAAACACACCTGAGCCCTAGGACACTAGGTCCCTGCAGTGAACCAGGATGAATCTTGCACTAGTTCAAGCCTCTGGCAAACAATCCTAGTGCACATCTGTTGTCACAGCTTCCAAAAAATACTCCTGGGCCCACCTCTAGGTCCATGCGCTGAATCAGGCTGGGTCCTGCCCTTGTGCATGACACCTACAACACTCATTAGCGCACCTCTATGTCCCTGAACAGAATCAAGCTGGATCATGCGCTTGTTAAAGCCCCTGAAAATGACTTCAGAGCTCATATCTAGGTCCCTTCACTGACCCAGGCTGGTCTTGCACTTGTTCAGATCCGAGAGACATGCATGAATCCATATACAGTCCCTGCAATGAACCAGGGTGGCCCCTGTACTTGCACGAGCCCTCAAGAAATATTCCAGAGCCCACATTTTGGCCCCTCTTCTGATCCAGACTGCGTCCTGGCCTTCTTCAAGCCCCATACATTCACTCTTGGGCCCACATCGTGGTCTCTGAATTGAATTCTGCTGGGTCCTGAACTGGTTTCATGCCCCAACCAACACTCTTGAGCCCATATCTCACTCCCAGAACTCACGCAGGCTGGACCCTGCCTTTAGTCAAGTCATGACAAACACTCCTGAGCCCACAACGTCATCTGTGCACTGACCTAGAATGAGTCCTGCAGTTGTTCAAAGTGCTGTCCAACATTGCTGAGCCTCTCTCTGACTCTCAGGCTAGTCCTGGCCATATTCAAGCCACTGACCTACAATCCTGAGCCTACAAGAAACTCACTCTCTGCCTCTGAATTAAGGTGTGTCCTGCCCTTGGTCAGTCCCCCCAAGAACTACTCCAGATCCCGTATTGCACTGATGATACCTCATTCTACTCGCTTCACTCAAGAAAGCTGATCATGCCTTTGAGCAACACTCCTGAGTGCACATTTCGATCTCTGCCAAACCATGCTCGGTCCTGCCCTTGTT
>NW_024077868.1:0-1425 GCF_014754425.2 Oryx dammah
GACATCTAATTCCTGTTTAAGAGAACCTGCCCCTGGTGCATCTCCTGTTCCCTTTACGTCACTCTGTGCTGACAATCAGGCTCAGTTTCCCAAATTTGTCTCTTAGCATCTTGACATTCATCCTTAAACAACTCTTCTTTCCTCTGAGTTAGTCACTTCATTATCTTTGATCCTGTTTTTACCTTCTACCAATCCTGTACTAATGAAAAAGCAGCATGTACTTTCAAAGCCCCCTAAGTCTTTTCTTGATTTCCTGAACAAATTTGATTCCTGGATTTAGTGTTCCATTCACTTAATAAACTACTTCACATTTTGTTAAGAAATGATTTTGCTGAATTTTTTTTCCTCATCTCAAGAAAATGGTTGTTTCAAAACCTATATCCTTGTGAGCACAGCCCTAGGGCTTCCCTCATGGGACTTGGAAGAGGCTGGTGTAAGGAGAGTGTGTGAAAGTGAAGCTTCATTAGCTTCATGATTAATCCACGTCTGTTCAGAGTTGATGTAATGACCAACTCCAGAGCTACTGAGCTCCTCTGGGTGGTCATTCTTAAGCCTCTTAAACCCAAGATTAGTGCCACTGGGATGGCCCTCATAGTTCAAAGGCTGTGGTTGCTCAGACTTGAGCTCGATGACCTGATGCTCTATTGCACATGGAGCTTTGGGGCAGCTGAGTCCTGCCCGCAGACCAGCCTAAGAACACTGGAAACACAGCAAAATGGGTTCCTCCTTTAACACCTAAAAGTCTGTGAACAGAGTCTCTTTTCCTTATCATCGAATCCTTCCACATCTGGGCATGCTCTCCAAGGCTCCTACAGGCTGCAGGCATCTGCTGAGGCCCTGCCAAGGCCCAGGATTGGAGTGAGGCCTGTTCCTGTGTATAAGCTCTGTATTTCCACTCTCTATAAGTTAATAGATGCTCAGTTCAGTTCAGTTCAGTCTCTCAGTCATGTCCAAATCATTGCAACCCCATGAATCGCACCACACCAGGCCTCCCTATCCATCACTATCTCCCAGAGTTCACTCAAACTCATATCCATCAAGTCAGTGATGCCATGCAGCCATCTCATCCTGTGTCATCCACTTCTCCTCCTGCCCCCAATCCCTCCCAGCATCAGGGTCTTTTCCAATGAGTCAGCTCTTCGCATGAGGTGGCCAAAGTATTGGAGTTTCAGCTTCAACATCAGTCCTTCCAATGAACACCCAGAACTGATCTCCTTTAGAATGGACTGCTTGGATCTCCTTGCAGTCCAAGAGACTCTTGAGAGTCTTCTCCAACACCACAGTTCAAAAGCATCAATTCTTCAGCACTCAGCTTTCTTCACAGTCCAACTCTCACATTCATACATGACCACTGGAAAAACCATAGCCTTGACTAATAGATGCTCAGCTAATGTTTATTGAATGACTGAATGGTACTATGCTAGA
>NW_024077869.1:0-1425 GCF_014754425.2 Oryx dammah
CACACAGTGAGGAAGCTCCACAATAAAGAGAACTACACAAATTACCAAAATATAAACAGGCCATCCCAAACGCAGCAATATAACCAAGATGAAGAGACAGAGGAATACCCAGCAGGTAAAGGAACAGGAGAAATGCCCACCAAACCGAACAAAAGAGGAAGAGATAGGGAATCTACCTGAGAAAGAATTCTGAATATTGATAGTGAAAATGATCCAAAATCTTGAAATCAAAATGGAATCACAGATAAATAGCCTAGAGACAAGGATTGAGAAGATGCAAGAAAGGTTTAACAAGGACCTAGAAGAAATAAAAGAGTCAATATACAATGAATAACACAATAAATGAGATCAGAAACACTCTGGAGGCAACAAATAGTAGAATAACAGAGGCAGAAGATAGGATTAGTGAAATAGAAGATAGAATGGTAGAAATCAATGAATCAGAGAGGAAAAAAGAAAAACGAATTAAAAGAAATGAGGACAATCTCAGAGACCTCCAGGACAATATGACACACTCCAACATTCGAATTATAGGAGTCCCAGAAGAAGAAGACAAAAAGAAAGACCATGAGAAAATCCTTGAGGAGATATAGTTGAAAACTTCCCTAAAATGGGGAAGGAAATAATCACCCAAGTCCAAGAAACCCAGAGAGTTCCAAATAGGATAAACCCAAGGCAAAACATCCCAAGACACATATTAATCAAATTAACAAAGATCAAACACAAAGAACAACTATTAAAAGCAGCAAGGGAAAAACAACAAATAACACACAAGGGGATTCCCATAAGGATAACAGCTGATCTCTCAATAGAAACTCTTCAGGCCAGAAGGGAATGGCAAGACATACTTAAAGTGATGAAAGAAAATAACCTACAGCCCAGATTACTGTACCCAGCAAGGATCTCATTCCAATACGAAGGAGAAATCAAAAGCTTTACAGACAAGCAAAAGCTGAGAGAATTCAGCACCACCAAACCAGCTCTCCAACAAATTCTAAAGGATATTCTCTAGACAGGAAACACAAAAAGGGAGTATAAACCTGAACCCAAAATAATAAAGTAAATGGCAATGGGATCATACTTATCAATAATTACCTTAAACGTAAATGGATTGAATGCCCCAACCAAAAGGCAAAAACTGGCCGAATGGATACAAAAACAAGACCCCTCTATATGCTGCTTACAAGAGACCCACCTCAAAACAAGGGACACATACAGACTGAAAGTGAAGGGTTGGAAAAAGATATTCCACGCAAATAGAGACCAAAAGAAAGCAGGAGTGGCAATACTCATATCCGATAAAATAGACTTTAAAACAAAGGCTGTGAAAAGAGACAAAGAAGGCCACTACATAATGATCAAAGGATCAATCCAAGAAGAAGATATAACAATTATAAATATATATGCACCCAATATAGGAGCACC
>NW_024077870.1:0-1425 GCF_014754425.2 Oryx dammah
AATATTTAAGTGACTATAATGAATTGAATATTATCATGCTTCTGACACTATTAAAGTAGAAATATATGGGGGATCTTTTTAAAAAAATTAATATATTTTAATCGGAGGATAATTACTTTACAATGTTGTGATGGTTTTTGCCATACATTGACATTAATCAGCCATGGTTACACATGTGTCCCCCTATCCTGAACCCCACTTCCCTCTTCTCTCCCCACCCCACCCCTCTGGGTTATCCCAGAGCACCGGCTTTGGTTGTCCTGCTTCATGCATCGAATTGCACTGGCCATCTATTTTACCTATGGCAATATACATGTTTCAATGCTATTCTCTCAAATCATCCCACCCTGGCCTTCTCCCACAGACTCCAAAAGTCTATTCTTTACACCTGTTTCTCTTTTGCTGCCCTCCATATAGGATCATCATTAGCATCTTTCTACATTCCATATATATGCATTAATATACAGTATTTGTGTTTCTCTTTCTGACTACTTCACTCTGGATAATAGGCTCCAGTTTTATTCAGCTTATTAGAACTGACTCAAATGTGTTCCTTTTTATAGCTGAGTAATATTCCATTGAGTATATGTACCACAACTTCCTTAGCCATTCGTCTGCCAATGAACATCTAGCTTGCTTCTGTATCCTAGTTATTGTAAATAGTGCTGCAGTGAACATTGGGGTACATGCGTGTTTTTCAATCTGGGTTTCTTTGGGGTGTGTGCCCAGCAGTGAGATTGCTGGGTCGTATGGCACTTCTATTTCCAGTTTTTTAAGGAAACTCCGCACTGTTCTCCATAGTGGCTGTCCCAGTTTGCATTCCCACCAACAGTGTAAAATGGTTCCCTCTTCTCCACACCCTCTCTAACATTTATTTGTTGTGGGCATTTTGATGAAGGCCATTCTAACTGGCATGAGATGATACCTCATTGTGGTTTTGATTTGCATTTGTCTAATAATGAGTGATGTTGAGCATCTTTTCATGTGTTTATTAACCATCTGTGTGTCTTCTTTGGAGAAATCTCTGTTCAATCCTTTTGCCTACTTTTTGACTGGATTGTTTGCTTTTTCCGTATTGAGCTGCATGAGCTTCTTGAATATTTTGGAGATTAAATCTTTGTCAGTTGTTTCATTTGCTATTATTTTCTCCCATTCTGAAGGCTGTCTTTTCACCTTGCTTATAGTTTCCTTCATTGTGCAAAAGCTTTTAAGTTTAAATAAGTCCCATTTGTTTATTTTTGGTTTTATTTCCATTACTCTGGGAGGTGGGTCATAGAGGATCTTGCTACGATTTGTCATTGAGTGTTCTTCCTATATTTTCCTCTATGCGTTTATAGTTTCCTCTGTAGAGTTTTATAGTTTCTGTTCTTACACTTACATCTTTCATCCATTTCGAGTTTATTTTTGTGTATGGTGTTAGAAAGT
>NW_024077871.1:0-1424 GCF_014754425.2 Oryx dammah
ACACGCCTGAGCTCACATCTGGGTTCTGGCTCTGAGCCATGCTGGGTTGTGACTTTGTTTACGCCCCCGAGAAACACCTCTGTGCCCACATCTAAGTCTCTGCCATGAACCGGGCTGGGTCCTGCACTTATTCAAGGCCCCTACCACCATAGCTGAGCCTGCATCTGACTCTCATACTAGTGCCCAGCCTTATTCAAGACCCCAGCAAGCATTCCTAAGCCGACAAGTAGCTCCATGCCTTGGAACTATGGAGTGTACCACCATTGTTCATTCCCCCAGGAAATACTAGTGATCCCATATCCCACTCACTGCACTCAAGAAGGCTGGGTCAAGCCTTTGAACAACAAGCCGACAAACACTCCTGAGTCCGAGGAGACTAGGTCCCTGCAGTGAACCAGGCTGAATCTTACACTGGAGAAAGCCTCAGACAAACACTCCTCAGCGCATATCTGTTGTCGAAGTTTCTGAAAAATACTCCTGGGCCCACCTCTAGGTCCTTGCACTGAATCAGGCTGAGTCCTGCCCTGGTACAAGATACCGACAACACTCCTTAGCGCACATTTGTGTCCCTGAATGGAACCAAGCTGGATCCTGCACTTGTTCAAGCCCCTGAAAATGACACCTGAGCCCATATCTAGGTCTCTTCGCTGACCCAGGCTGGTCTTGTACTTGTTCACATCCGGAGAGTCAAGCGTGACCCACATACGGTCACTGCACTGAACCATGTTGTGTCCTGAACTTGCACAAGCTCTTGACAAATATTCAGGAGCCCACATTTTGGTCCCTCTTCTGATTCAGACTGGGTTCTGGCCTTCTTCAAGCCTCAATCACTCCTGGGCCCACATCACATTCCCTGAACTGAACTCTGCTGGGTCCTGCACTGGTTCCATGCCCCGTCCAACACTCTTGAGCCCATATCTCACTCCCAGGACTCACTCATGCTGGACCCTGCCTTGAGTCAAGGCCCGACAAACACTCCTGACCCACAACATCGTCTCTGCACTGACCTAGGATGGGTCCTGCACTTGTCAAGGTGCCGGCCAACACTACTGAGCCTCTCTCTGACTCTCAGGCTAGGGCTGGCCATATTCAGGCACCTGACCTACAATCCTGAGCCCACAACTTGCTCCATGACTCTGAACTAGTGTGTGTCCTTGTGTTCTGCCCTTGGTCAGTCCACCCAGGAAACACTTCCCATCGAGCATCGCACTCACTGCGCTGAACAAGGATTGACGTGCCTTTGTGCAAGGCCCTAACAAAAACTCCCGAGCCCACATTTCAATCCCTAAGTGGACAATGCTCTGTCCTGCCCGTTTCAAGAACACAAGAAGTACCCCTGAGCCTGCATCTCGGTCCCTGCACTGAACGAGGCTGAGGTCTGTCATCTTGAAGCCTCAACAGATACTCCTGAATAGAAATCTAAG
>NW_024077872.1:0-1424 GCF_014754425.2 Oryx dammah
CTATTTCCCCATCTATTTACCATGAAGTGATGGGAGCAGATGCCATGATCTTCGTTTTCTGAATGTTGAGCTTTAAGCCAACTTTTTCACTCTCCTCTTTCACTTTCATCAAGAGGCTTTTGAGTTCCTCTTCACTTTCTGCCATAAGGGTGGTGTCATCTGCATATCTGAGGTGATTGATATTTTTCCTGGCAATCTGGATTCCAGCCGTACTTCCTCCAGCCCAGCGTTTGTTATGATGTACTCTGCATATAAGTTGAATAAGCAGGGTCACAATATACAGGCTTGACGTACTCCTTTTCCTGTTTGGAACCAGTCTGTTGTTCCATGTCCCATTCGAACTGTTGCTACCTGACCTGCACATAGGTTTCTCAAGAGGCAGATCAGGTGGTCTGGTATTCCCATCTCTTGCAGAATTTTCTACAGTTTATTGTGATCCACACAGTCAAAGGCTCTGACATAGTCAAGAAAGCAGAAGTAGATGTTTTTATGGAACTCTCTTGCTTTTTCCATGATTCAGCAGATGTTGGCAATTTGATCTCTGGTTCCTCTGCCTTTTCTAAAACCATCTTGAACATCTGGAAGTTCATGATTCACGTGTTGCTGAAGCCTGGTTTGGAGAATTTTAAGCATTACTTTACTAGTGTGTGAAATGAGTGCCATTGTGCAGTAGTTTGAGCATTCTTTGACATTGCCTTTCTTAGGGATTGGAATGAAAACTGACCTTTTCCAGTCCGGTGGCCACTGCTGAGTTTTCCAAATGAGCTGGCATATTGAGTGCAGCACTTTCACAACATCATCTTTCAGAATTTGAAATAGCTCAACTGGAATTCCATCACTTTCACTAACTTTGTTCATAGTGATACTTTCTAAGGCACACGTGACTTCTCATTCCAAGATGTCTGGCTCTAGGTGAGTGATCACACCATCGTGATTATCTGGGTCGTGAAGATCTTTTCTGTACAGTTCTTCTGTGTATTCTTGCCACCTCTTCTTAATATCTTCTGCTTCTGCTAGGTCCCTACCATTTCTGTCCTTTATTGTGCCCATATTTGCATGAAATGTTCCCTGGTATCTCTAATTTTCTTGAAGAGATCTCCAGTCTTTCCCATTCTGTTGTTTTCCTCTATTTCTTTGCATTGATCGCTGAGGAAGACTTTCTTATCTCTCCTTGCTGTTCTTTGGAATTCTGCCTTCAGATGCTTATATCTTTCCTTTTCTCCGTTGCTTTTCTCCCCTCTTTTTTCACAGCTGTTTGTAACGCCTCCTCAGATAGCCATTTTGCTTTTTTGCATTTCTTTCCATGGGAATGGTCTTGATTCCTGTCTCCTGTACAATGTCACGAACCTCCGTCTATAGTTCATCAGGCACTCTATCAGATCTAGTCTCTTAAATCTATTTCTCACTTCCACTGTATAATCATA
>NW_024077873.1:0-774 GCF_014754425.2 Oryx dammah
GGAGGCTTTCCCACGAGGCTTTGCGACAGGGCTGTTACACGTGCCACTGTGGTGTGAGTCGATCCTCGGCGTGCATGTCGAGGAAGTGCAGTGAAATCAGGTTCTTCTGGAGTGGACTGAGACATTTTGTGCACATTGGGAAGGGTGGCACGACACCTGGAGTTCCTCTCGACATTCCTGTGGAGAGCGCCACCTTCGAGATGCGACAGCAAAGCCGGGCATCGTTTCCCCACGAAGCAGGGAAAGGAACCCTCATCTCGAGCTTTGAGGAGGAAACGGGGCTCCTCTTGATGTGGGCGGGACCCTCGGTGTTCCTCTGGAGTGGAGGCAGGTATGTAGGGGAACGTCTTGAGTTGCAGCAAGGGTGTGAAGGACCCTTTCGAATATCAAGAGGGAAGGGGTGATTTGGCTTGAGACGCCTCAGCGGAAAAGGGCCTCATCTCGCCTGGAGGGGAGAACTTCCTGGATTTTTCTTGAGTTGCGGCAGGACCTTCTCGAGTTACGATGGGGACCTCTGGGACCCTCCCTTGTGGCCTCAGGACAGGCCAGTCTCCATGCGAATTGCGAGGGGCCTGTCGGGATTCCTCTCCAGTCGGTGCCGGGGCCTAGGCCCTCATGTGCAGTCTATGACGGAATCTGAGGATTCCTCTCCAGTGCTGACATTGTTCTTGGGGTCCTTCTGGGGGCTCCACAGGGGAGTCAGTCCTCGTCTCTAGTGGGGACATGCACGTTCGCTTTCCTCACGAGCTGGATCAGCCGTGGCAGGCCTCCCGG
>NW_024077873.1:874-1424 GCF_014754425.2 Oryx dammah
ATCTCGCCTGGAGGGGAGAACTTCCTGGATTTTTCTCGAGTTGCGGCAGGACCTTCTCGAGTTACGATGGGGACCTCTGGGACCCTCCCTTGTGGCCTCAGGACAGGCCAGTAGCCATGCGAATTGCGAGGGGCCTGTCGGGATTCCTCTGCAGTCCGTGCCAGGGCCTAGGCCCTCATGTGCAGTCTATGACGGAATCTGAGGATTCCTCTCCAGTGCTGCCATTGTTCTTGGGGTCCTTCTGGGGGCTCCACAGGGGAGTCAGTCCTCGTCTCTAGTGGGGACATGCACGTTCGCTTTCCTCACGAGCTGGATCAACCGTGGCAGGCCTCCCGGCGCCTTGATACAGGGATCTGTGGTATTCTTTGGAGGCTTTCCCACGAGGCTTTGCCACAGGGCTGTCACACTTTCCACTGTGTTGTGAGTCGATCCTCGGCGTGCATGTCTAGGAAGTGCAGGGAAATCAGGTTCTTTTTTAGTGGATTGAGACATTTTGTGCACATTCGGAATGGTGGCACGAACCCTGGAGTTCCTCTCGACTTTCATGTGG
>NW_024077874.1:0-294 GCF_014754425.2 Oryx dammah
GAGTCGATCCTCGGCGTGCATGTCGAGGAAGTGCAGGGAAATCGGGTTCTTCTGGAGTGGACTGAGACATTTTGTGCACATTGGGAATGGTGGCACGAACCCTGGAGTTCCTCTCGACTTTCCTGTGGAGAGCGCCGCCTCCGAGATGCGACAGCCAAACCGGCAATCCTTTCCCGACGAAGCAGGGAAAGGAGCCCTCATCTCGAGCTTTGAGTAGGAAACGGGGCTCCTCTTGATGTGGACGGGACCCTCGGTGTTTCTCTGGAGTGGAGGCGGGTATGTCGGGGAACTTCT
>NW_024077874.1:394-1424 GCF_014754425.2 Oryx dammah
GTGAGGCGATCCTCGGCGTGCATGTCGAGGAAGTGCAGGGAAATCGGGTTCTTCTGGAGTGGACTGAGACATTTTGTGCACATTGGGAATGGTGACACGAACCCTGGAGTTCCTCTCGACTTTTCCGTGGAGAGTGCCGCCTCCGAGATGCGACAGCAAAGCCGGGAATCCTTTCCCAAAGATGCAGGGAAAGGAACCCTTATCTCGAGCTTTGAGGAGGAAACGGGGCTCCTCTTGATGTGGGTGGGACCCTCGGTGTTCCTCTCGAGTGGAGGCGGGTATGTCGGGGAACTTCTTGAGTTGAAGCAAGGGTGTGAAGGACCCTTTCGAAGTTCAAGAGGGAGGGGGTGATTTGCCTCGAGAAGGCTCAGCGGAAAATGGCCTCATCTCGCCTGGAGGGGAGAACCTCCTGGATTTTCTCGAGTTGCGGCGGGACCTTCTCGAGTTAAGACGGGGAACTCAGGGACCCTCGCTTGTGACCTCAGGACGGGCCAGTTTTCATGCGATGGGCGGGGGGCCTGTCGGGATTCGTCTGCAGTCGGTGCCGGGGCCTAAGACCTCGTGTGGATTCTATGACGGAACCTGAGGATTCCTCTCCGGAGATAACATGGATCTTGGGGTCCTTCTGGATCCTCCAAAGGGGAGTCAGTCCTCGTCTCGAGTGGGGACATGCACGTCCGCTTTCCTCACGAGCTGGAACAGCCTTTGGCAGGCTTCCCGGCACCTTGATACAGGGATCTGTGGCATTCTTTGGAGGCTTTAACACAAGGCTTTCCGACAGGGCTGTCACACGTGCCACTGTGATGTTAGTCGATCATCGGCGTGCATGTCGAGGAAGTGCAGGGAAATCAGGTTCTTCTGGAGTCGACTGAGACATTTTGTGCACATTGGGAATGGTGGCACGACCCCTGGAGTTCCTCTCGACTTTCCTGTGGAGAGCGCCGCCTCCGAGATGCGACAGCAAAGCCGGGAATCCTTTCTCAACGAAGCATGGAAAGGAATCCTCATCTCGAGCTTTGAGGAGGAAACG
>NW_024077876.1:0-1424 GCF_014754425.2 Oryx dammah
AAGAAGTTCTTACAACTTACCCACTTGCACATGGTCTGCAGTTCATGGTCTGCACATGGTCTGCAGAGGTAGATCAAAAAGTATGAGGCACAGTGGTAGTCTTTGTACTTACAGTAAAAATAATAAATGCAGCTTGGTGCTGTGTTGAAGAGGGGCTGGTGTGTATCTAGAAGCACAGATGCCCAAGAAGAAGTCTTACAGGGTCTGTTGGTGTCAAATTCCAGCAGTGAACATCTGAAGAAAGTAAATATGTTTTTAATCATGCTGCTAGAACTATACGAAATATGGCTGCTGATGCAGAATTTCAAGGATGGCTGCAACATGTTCCATCTCTAGGTCCTAACACCTATTCCATCTTGTATCCTACCGCTTCAAGAAATGTTTGGGGAGGAGAGTATACCACTAGTTTGCTGCCCTGAAGCTGAAGCTGCTGTTATGTCCTGAAGTAGGGACTGGGTCAAGCAACAGTCTCTTCAATTGGTACTGTTAATTTCAGGCAAGTTGAAGATATAGCATTCAGAGATGAAAGGGGAGAGGGCCCTGAAAAGTCTGTTTATTATTATCGCTACTCCACAGAAGAGATACCATAACCTATCACTCCTCCAGAGACAACCACTAGGTCGCTGCGGTGAACCAGGCTGAATCTTGCCCTTGTTCAAGCCTAAGCCCACAGCTCGCTTGTTCAACACTCCTCAGTGCATGTCTGTTGTCCAAGCTTCCAAAAAATACTCCTGGGCCCACCTCTAGGTCCGTTCTCTGAATCAGGATGGGTCCTGCCCTTGTTCAAGACACCTACAACACTCCTTAGGGCACCTCTGTGTCCCTGAACTTAACCAAGGTGGATCCTTCGCTTGTTCGGGCCCCTGAAAATGCCTCCAGAGCCCACATCTTGGTCCCTTCACTGACCCATGCTGGTCCTGCGCTTGTCCAGACCCCGAGGGACATTCATGAGCCCGCCTACAGGCCCTGCACTGAACCTGGGTGGGCCCTGTACTTGCACAAGCCCTCGACAAATATTCTGGAGCCCATATTTCAGTCCCTTTACTGATCCCAACTGGGTCCTGGCCTTCTTCAAGCCCCAGACAGTCACTCCTGGGCCTACATCACGATCCCTGAACTGAATTCCGCTGGGTCACACACCAGTTCCATGCCCCGACCAACACTCTTGAGCCCATATCTCACTCCCAGAATTCATGCAGGCTAGACCCTGCCTTTATTCGAGTACCGACAGACACTCCTGAGCCCACAACGTCATCTCTGCACTGACTTAGGTTAGGTCCTGCACTTGTTCAAGGTGCCGGCCAACACTGCTGCGCCTCTCTCTGACTCTCCGGCTAGTCCTGGCCATATTCAAGCCACCAACCTACAATGCTGAGCCCCACAGCTCGCTCCCTGCCTCTGAACTAGGGTGTGTCCTGCCCTTG
>NW_024077877.1:0-1424 GCF_014754425.2 Oryx dammah
TTGCCTGGAGAATCCCATTGACAGAGGAGCCTGGCGGGCTACAGTCCATGGGGTCGTAAAGAGTCAGACACGACTGAAGTGACTTAGCACATATGCATATGCTTAACTGTATGTATTTCTTAGCCCCCAAATTCACATGTATACCAGTTCCTTTCCCTATCTCTTTGGAACAGTTCCTCAGACCTCTCCCCTTGGCTATAGTCTGCAGTAAGACCCTGAATAAAACTTAAACTCACAGCTCATGTAGTGTAATTTATTTTTAAGTTGACACTCTTTTAATTTAAATATCTTCAGAGGAAGGTAGCATCTCCTCCAACATTCGTCATTTTCAAAACTTTTCTTTTTCAAATAATCAGTGGTTTAAACCTGAAGTTACCTTTGACAAAAGTTGAAATTTCTTTTTTCATCATGTAGGACAACACCAAGGATTTGCTGCATGCTGTATATCAGATAAACAACACAAACTGGACTCAGAATAGATGATAAAATATACTCAATTTACTACCATCAACCCTGTATAATTACAATAACTTCTGTCCCATTTTCATGATAGGTCCCGTTAATTTATTACTATTTGTTATAATTTATCATAACATAATTCCAGAAAGAATGAAGGGATGGAGCCAAAGCAAAAACAATACCCAGTTGTGGATGTGACTGGTGATAGAAGCAAGGTCCGATGCTGTAAAGAGCAATATTGCATAGGGACCTGGAATGTCAGGTCCAGGAATCACGGCAAATTGGAAGTGGTCAAACAGGAGATGGCAAGAGTGAACGTCGACATTCTAGGAATCAGCGAACTAAAATGGACGGGAATGGGTGGATTTAACTCAGATGACCATTATATCTACTACTGCGGGCAGAAATCCCTTAGAAGAAATGGACTAGCCATCATGGTCAACTAAAGAATCTGAAATGCAGTACTTGGATGCAATCTCAAAAACGACAGAATGATCTCTGTTCGTTTCCAAGGCAAACCATTCAATATCACAGTAATCCATGTCTATGCCCCAACCAGTGACACTGAAGAAGCTGAAGTTGAACGGTTCTATGAAGACCTACAAGACCTTTTAGAACTAACACCCAAAAAAGATGTCCTTTTCATTATAGGGGACTGGAATGCAAAAGTAGGAAGTCAAGAAACACCTGGAGTAACAAGCAAATTTGGCCTTGGAACATGGAATGAAGCAGGGCAAAGACTAATAGAGTTTTGCCAAGAGAACGCGCTGGTCATAGCAAACACCCTCTTCCAACAACACAAGAGAAGACTCTACACATGGACATCACCAGATGGTCAACACCAAAATCAGATTGATTATATTCTTTGCAGCCAAAGATGGAGAAGCTCTATACAGTCAGCAAAAACAAGACCGGGAACTGACTGTGGCTCAGATCATGAACTCCTTATTGCCAAATTCACACTT
>NW_024077878.1:0-1424 GCF_014754425.2 Oryx dammah
CACTGCTGACATGGATCTTGGGGTACTTCCGGAGGCACCACAGGGGAGTATGTCCTAGCCTCGAGTGGGGACATGCACGTCCGCATTCCTCACGAGCTGGAGCAGCCGCGGCAGTCTTCCCGTCACCTTCATACAGGGATCTGCGGCATTCCATGGAGGCTTTCCCATGAGGGTTTCCCACAGGGCTGTCACACGTGCCACTGTGGTGTTAGTCGATCCTCGGTGTGCAAGTCGATGCAGTGCAGGGAAATCAGGTTCTTCTGCAGTGGACTGAGATATTTTGTGCACTTGGGGAATGGTGGCACCACCGCTGGAGTTCCTCTCGTAATTCCTGTGGAGAGCGCCTCCTCTGAGATGCGCCAGGATAGCCGGGAATCCTTTCCCGACGAAGCAGGGAATGGAACCCTCATCTAGAGCTATGAGGAGGAAACGGGGCTCCTCTTGATGTGGGCAGAACACTCGGGGTTCCTCTCGAGTGGAGACGGGTATGTAGGGGACCTTTTTGAGTTGCAGCAAGGGTGTTAAGGACCCTTTTGAAGATCAAGAGAGAAGGTGTGGTTTGCCTCGAGACGCCTCAGCGGAAACGGGCCTCATTTCACCTGCAGGGGAGAACCTCGTGGATTTTCTGGAGTTGTGGCGGGGCCTTCTCGAGTTACGACGTTGACCTCTGGGACCCTCCCTTGTGGCCTCAGGAATGGCCAGTCTCCATGCGAGTTTCGAGCGGCCTGTAGGGAATCCTCTGAAGTCGGTACCGGGGCCTATGTCCTCGTGTGGAATCTATGACGGAACCTGAGAGATTACTCTCCAGTGCTGACATGGATCTTGGGGTACTTCTGGAGGCACCACAGGGGAGTCTGTCCTAGTCTCAAGTGGGAACATGAAGGTCAGCTTTCCTCATGAGCTCTATCAGCCATGGCAGGCTTCCCGTCGCCTTGATACAGGGATCTGTGGAGTTATATGTAGGCTTTCCACAAGGGTTTCCCACAGGGCTGTCACACGTGCCACTGTGGTGTGAGTCGATACTCGACGTGCAAGTCGAGGCAGTGCGGGGAAATCAGGTTCTTCTGGAGTGGACTAAGACATTTTGTGCACATTGGGAATGGTGGCACCAGCCCTGGAGTTCCTCTCGACTTTCCTGTGGAGAGCGCCTCCTCCGAGATTCGCCATGATAGCCGGGAATCTTTCCCAAAGAAGCAGGGAAAGGAACGCTCATCTCGAGCTATGAGGAGGAAAGGGGGCTCCTCTTGAAGTGGGCGGGGCCCTCGGTGTTCCTCTCGAGTGGAGGCGGGTATGTAGGGGAACTTCTTGAGTTGCAACAAGGGTGTGAAATTCCCTTTCGAAGTTCAAGAGGGAAGGTGTGATTTGCATAGAGATGCCTCAGCGGAAATGGGCCTCATCTAGCCTGGAGGGGATAACCTCGTGGA
>NW_024077879.1:0-1424 GCF_014754425.2 Oryx dammah
CACTGCTGACATGGATCTTGGGGTACTTCCGGAGGCACCACAGGGGAGTATGTCCTAGCCTCGAGTGGGGACATGCACGTCCGCATTCCTCACGAGCTGGAGCAGCCACGGCAGTCTTCCCGTCACCTTCATACAGGGATCTGCGGCATTCCATGGAGGCTTTCCCATGAGGGTTTCCCACAGGGCTGTCACACGTGCCACTGTGGTGTGAGTCGATCCTCGGTGTGCAAGTCGATGCAGTGCAGGGAAGTCAGGTTCTTCTGCAGTGGACTGAGATATTTTGTGCATTTGGGGAATGGTGGCACCACCGCTGGAGTTCCTCTCGTAATTCCTGTGGAGAGCGCCTCCTCTGAGATGCGCCAGGATAGCCGGGAATCCTTTCCCGACGAAGCAGGGACTGGAACCCTCATCTAGAGCTATGAGGAGGAAACGGGGCTCCTCTTGATGTGGGCAGAACACTCGGGGTTCCTCTCGAGTGGAGACGGGTATGTAGGGGACCTTATTGAGTTGCAGCAAGGGTGTTAAGGACCCTTTTGAAGATCAAGAGAGAAGGTGTGGTTTGGCTCGAGACGCCTCAGCGGAAACGGGCCTCATTTCACCTGCAGGGGAGAACCTCGTGGATTTTCTGGAGTTGTGGCGTGGCCTTCTCGAGTTACGACGTTGACCTCTGGGACCCTCCCTTGTGGCCTCAGGAATGGCCAGTCTCCATGCGAGTTTCGAGCGGCCTGTAGGGAATCCTCTGAAGTCGGTACCGGGGCCTATGTCCTCGTGTGGAATCTATGACGGAACCTGAGAGATTACTCTCCAGTGCTGACATGGATCTTGGGGTACTTCTGGAGGCACCACAGGGGAGTCTGTCCTAGTCTCAAGTGGGAATATGAAGGTCAGCTTTCCTCATGAGCTCTATCAGCCATGGCAGGCTTCCCGTCGCCTTGATACAGGGATCTGTGGAATTATATGTAGGCTTTCCACAAGGGTTTCCCACAGGGCTGTCACACGTGCCACTGTGGTGTGAGTCGATACTCGACGTGCAAGTCGAGGCAGTGCGGGGAAATCAGGTTCTTCTGGAGTGGACTAAGACATTTTGTGCACATTGGGAATGGTGGCACCAGCCCTGGAGTTCCTCTCGACTTTCCTGTGGAGAGCGCCTCCTCCGAGATTCGCCATGATAGCCGGGAATCTTTCCCAAAGAAGCAGGGAAAGGAACGCTCATCTCGAGCTATGAGGAGGAAAGGGGGCTCCTCTTGAAGTGGGCGGGGCCCTCGGTGTTCCTCTCGAGTGGAGGCAGGTATGTAGGGGAACTTCTTGAGTTGCAACAAGGGTGTGAAATTCCCTTTCGAAGTTCAAGAGGGAAGGTGTGATTTGCATAGAGATGAATCAGCGGAAATGGGCCTCATCTAGCCTGGAGGGGATAACCTCGTGGA
>NW_024077880.1:0-1423 GCF_014754425.2 Oryx dammah
GCTTTCTGCAGTGTTGGAGCTGATGGCCTGGGTTTGAGTCCCTGCTCTGTTACCAATCATGTGACTTTAGCCAAGTTATTAAGCCACAGAATGGGGTAAATGATTCTTCCTCCCCATAGCGGAGCTGGGAGGACTAGAGTAAGAGTGAGAGCACTGGTTTTGTTTTGTTTTTTTTTTAAATTTATCTGGAATTCTGGGCTTTCAAGGGGATCCCCTGGTTGCTTAGATGGTAAAGAGTCTGCCTGCAATGTAGGAGACCAGGGTTCAATCCTTGGGTGGGGGAAGATCCCCTGGGGAAGGAAATGACACCCTACTCCAGTACTCTTGCCTGGGAAATCCTATGGATGGAGGAGCCTGGCAGGCTACAGTCCATGGGGTCACAAAGAGTTGGACACGACTGAGTGGCTCGCCTACCTACTGGGTTTTCATACCAGCTCTCCTTCCCATGTGGCTTGTCCTTGCACTCTCTCGTTTTGATAGAGGCAAAGTGAAGAGACAAAATCGGTGATTAAATAGTTAATCCCACTAGGGGATTGCAAGTAGAAAAATATAGGAGACCCCTGTAAGGTAATGATTACTCGAGAGAGCAGGTTTGCTTAACCACAAAACCCAGCAGGCTTGCTTAGCAACAAAACCGAGCAACAGAGGCACGAGGCAAGCCTCAAAGCAGTAAAACAATGGTGGCATGAGAGCCACAGCTTGCGCAGTGAGCTCAGCAAGTCAATGAGCCCAGGACATGCTCTCTGCACACATAGTAAAACTAATTTGTGGACCTAGCTTGACCAGGAAGGGACAGAAAAACTACCCTGATCAACCTGGAGGAGGAGCAATCTTGGAAGCATGATGTCGACTTAAGAAAGTCAAAGAAGTTCTTTCCCCTCTCCCCAATTTTCCATTGCTTATAAAAGAAGCCAGTAAGTTTTTGGGTGGTGGCTGCACGGGCGCAGGAGGGCTGAGAGGAGCTACTCCACATTCAAGGTCAGGAGGGGCGGCCATGAGGAGATAGCCCTCACCCAAGGTAAGGAGAAGCAGCTGCACTTTGCAGGAGCAGCTGTGAAGAGATACCTCACGCCCAAGGTAAGAAAACCCAACTAAGACAGTAGGTGTTGCAAGAGGCATCAGAGGGCAGACACACTGAAACCATATTCACAGAAAACTAGCCAATCTGATTATACGGACCACAGGCTTGTAAACTCAATGAAACTAACTGGTGCCGTGGAGAGGTCTGACAGAATGTGGTCCACTGGAGAAGGGAATGGCAAACCACTTCAGTATTCTTGCCTTGAGAACCCCATGAACAGTAAGAAAAGGGAAAATGATAGGATACTGAAAGGGGAACTCCCCAGGTCGGTAGGTACCCAATATGATACTGGAGATCAGTGGAGAAATAACTCCAGAAAGAATGAAGGGATGGAGCCAAAGC
>NW_024077881.1:0-1423 GCF_014754425.2 Oryx dammah
TCTGTGTCCAGCTCTTTGGGACCCCATGGACTGCAGTATGACAGGCTACTCTGTCCTTCACTATCTCCTGGAGTTTGCTCAAACTTATGTCCATTGAATCGGTGATGCCATCCAACCATCCAACCATCTCATCCTCTGTCGCCCCCTTCTCCTCCTGCCTTCAACCTTTCCCAGCATCAGGATCATTTCTAATGAGTTGGCTCTTTTCATCAGGTGGCCAAAGTATCAGAGCTTCAGCTTCAGCATCAGTCCTTCCAGTGAATATTAAGGGTCGATTTCCTTTAGGATTGACTGATTTGTTCTCCTTGCTGCCCAATACACTCTCAAGAGTCTTCTCCAGCTCCACGGTTTGAAAGCATCAATTCTATGGCCTTCAGCCTTCTTTATGGTCCAGCTCTAACATCCATATTATGGCTACTGGAAAAACCATAGCTTTGACTATGGAGACCTTTGTCAGCAAAGTGATGTTTCTGCTTTTTAATATGCTGTCTAAGTTTGTTAAAACTTTTCTTCCAAGGAGAACGTATCTTTTAATTTTATGACTGAAGTTACCATTGGCAGTGATTTTGGAACCCAAGAAAATAATGTATGTCACTGTTTCTATTGTTTCCTCACCTTCTTGCCATGAAGTGATGAGACCATATGTTATGATCTTAGTTTTTTGAATGTTGAGTTTTAAACCAGCTTTTTCACTTTCCTCTGTCACCTTCATCAAGAGGATCTTTAGTCCCTCTTTGCTTTCTGCCATTAAGGTGGTGTCATCTGCCTATCTGAGTTTGTGGATATTTCTCCTGAAAACCTTGATTATAGCTAGTGATTCATACAGCCTGGCATTTCACATGATGTACAATGCATGTAAATTAAATAACCAGAGTGACAGTATACAGCCTTGATGTACTCCTTTCCCAATTTGGAATTAGTCCTTTGTCCATATCTGGTTCTAACTGTTGCTTCTTGACCTGCATACAGATTTCTCAGGAGGCTGGTAAGGTGGTCTGGTGTTCTCATCTCTGAGAATTTGCCACAGTTTGTTGTGATCCACAGTTAAAGGCTCTAGCATAGTCAGTGAGGCAGAAATAGAGGTTTTCATGGAATACTCTTGATTTTTCTATGAACCAACAGATGTTGCCAATTTGATCTCTGGTTCCTCCACCTTTTCTAAATCCAGCTTGTACAGCTGGAAGTTCTCAGTTCACATACTGTTGAAGCCAACTTGAAGGATTTTGAGCATTACTCTGCTAGCATGTGAAGTGAGCGCAAATGTGTGATATGCTTGAGCATTCTTAGGCATTGCCCTTTTCTAAGACTGGAATGAAAATTGACCTTTTCTAGTCCTGTGACCACTGCTGAGTTTTCCATATTTGCTACCATATTGTGTTCAGCACTTTAGCATCATCTTTTAGGATTTGAAATAGCTCAGCTG
>NW_024077882.1:0-1423 GCF_014754425.2 Oryx dammah
CCAGCCCCTCTTGCAGATGTTCTCAAGGGATTCAATGTCTTCACCTGTCTCAGTATTGTTCGGTTTGCCAGAATCCAGCCAGCCAGTCCACCTGCAGTCCGGCCAACATGAGGTTGGTGGCATCATGGTGATTGTAGTGGTTGCAGTTGGAGCAGTGGTCGGGGTGGTGGTTGGCGGGGTGGCGGTTGGGGCAGTGGTCGGGGTGGTGGTCTCTGTGGTTGTGGTTGTGGTGGGGGTGGTGGTGATTGGGGTAGCGGTTGGGGTGGTGGTCAGCGGGGTGGTGGTCGGAGGAGTAGTGGTCGGTGGGGTGGTCGTTTGTGGGGTGCGGGTTGGTATAGTGGTTGGGGTGGTGGTCGGCAGGGTGGTGGTTGGGGTAGTGGTTGGGGTGGTGGTCAGCGGGGTGGTGGTTGGGGTGGTGATTGGTGGGGTGGTGGTTGGGGTTGTTGTCTCTGTGGTTGTGGTTGTGGTGGGTGGGGGGGTGGTTGGGGTAGTGGTTGGGGTGGTAGTCGGCGGGGTGGTGGTTTGTGAGGTGGTGGTTGGGGTGGTGTTTGGGGTGGTGGTTGGGGTGGTGGTTGGGGTGGTGGTCGGCAGGGTGGTGGTTGGGGTGGTGGTCTCTGTGGTTGTGGTTGTGGTGGGGGTGGTGGTTGGGGTAGTGGTTGGGGTGGTGGTCAGCGGGGTGGTGGTCGGGGTCGAGGTAGGACACTCGTCCCTCTCCTGGCAGCAATAGACCCGTATCTCGTAGTCGTAACAGAGCCCAAAAAGTCCGTTTCCAAACTGGTCTTCGTTCTTGCAAACGAACCCAACGGAGACATTGCATTGAGCCTTCTGGCCCAGCATCTCCCAGCTGAGGAAGGGCTCCGTGGCTGCCCTGCACTCGATGTCCTGGGGGGCCCTGCAGACGCCGTCGAACGTCTCTCGGTCCCCGCCGTCACTATTGCCACTGGGATGGTCGTTGTTGATCCACTCGGACCAGGAGCAGCAGGAAACTAGAAAAGCAAGACCGGCATTGGCCAGTCAGGTGGGGGCACGCCTTTTGGGAGGTCAACGGGCTCAGAGAAGCCAGAGACCCTCGTGACCAGCTGTCCCCATCACCACCAAAGGGCCCGGGGCAGGCTCAGAGACTTCAGGCTGAGCCTAAACTTCCACCCTCTACTTCTCCCCTCTTTCTGCAGCTAAAAACCTGAGACCCCCCCACGCCCCGCCACTGACAGACCCAGGCCTGAGGCACCAGCCTAGTGCCCCTTCCTCAGCTACCTTCAAATCCATAAGCCAAACAAATGAACAAGGAAAGGCCACCCAGCTCAGCCCAGAAGCCCGCTGGCAGGGCTCAGGCTGGATTCCTGACCAGTGTTTTCACCCAGAGCTGGTTAAGTTCTCTGCCTGAGTCCCTGGGCTCAGCAAGTCAGGGATCAGGTCACCAAAA
>NW_024077884.1:0-1422 GCF_014754425.2 Oryx dammah
CCATTGTTCAGTCCATCAGGAATCACAGGTGATCCCACATCCCACTCTCTACACTCAAGAAGGCTTGATCATGCCTTTGAGCCAGACCCCAACAAACACTCCTGAGCACTAGGACACTAGGTCCCTGCAGTGAACCAGGCTGAATCTTGCACTGGTAAAGCCTCCAGCAAACACTCCCCAACGCACATCTGTTTTCAACCTTCTGAAAAATACACCTGGGCTCACCTCTAATTCCGTGCAGTGAATCAGGCTATGTCCTGCCCTTATGCATGACACCTACAACATTCCTTACCGCACATTTGTGTCCCAGAACGAAACCAAGCTGGATCCTGCGCTTGTTCAAACCCCTGAAAACCACACCTGAGCCTATATGTAGTTCCCTTCACTGACCAAGGCTGGTCCTCCACTTGTTCACACATGAGAGACATGCATGAGGCTACGTATTGTCCCTGCATGGAACAAAGCTGGGCCCTTTACTTTCACAAGCCCTCGACAAATATGCCAGAGCACACATTTCGGTCCCTCTACCAATCCAGCCTGGGTTCTGGCCCTCTTTAAGCCCCAGACTACCGCTCCTTGGCCCACATCACTTTCTGTGACTGAACTCTGCTAGGTTCTTCACTGGTTCCGTTCTCTGACCAACATTCTTTAGCCCATATCTCACTCCCAGGATTCACGCATGCTGGACCCTGCATTTATTTAAGCCCGGATAATCCCTCCTGAGCCCCCTACGTCGTCTTACCACTGACGTAGGATGGGTCCTGCCCTTCTTCATGGTGTCGGCCAACACTGAGGAGCCACTCTCTGACTCTCCTGCTGGGCCTGGCCATATTCAAGCCACCGACCTACAATCCTGAGCCCAGAACTTACTCACTGACTCTGAAGTAGCATATGTACTTGTGTCCTGCCCTTGGTCAGTCCCCCCCAGGAAACACTCCCGATCTGGCATTTCACTCGATGCACTGATCAAGGATTGACATACCTTTGTGTAAGATGCCTACAAATACTCCCGAGCCCACATTTCAATACCTACACTGACCATGCTCGGTCCTACATTTGTTCAAGAGCATGAAATAGCCCGAGCCCGCATCTCGATCCTTGTATTGAACCAGGCTAAGGTCTTCACACCTTGAAGCCTCAACAGATACACCTGAATTGATATCTAAGGACCTGAACTGACCCAGGCTGGGTCCAGGCCTTGTGCAAGACTCTTACAAACACCCAAGAGCCTCTCTCCAAGTCGCTGCAGCCGCCAAGCTGGGTCCTGCCCTTCTTCTAACCTGACAAATACTCCTGAGGCTCTTTTCGGTGCTCACCTAGACCAGGCTGGGTCCAGCCCTTCTTCAAGGCCATGACAAAAACTCCTGAACCCACTTCTTGGTCTCTGCACTGAACCAGGCTAGTTTCTTACCACGTGCAAGC
>NW_024077885.1:0-1422 GCF_014754425.2 Oryx dammah
AGCAGCAGCAGCAGGGCACTAGAGGATGGTTCCCCAAACCTCTTTTTGGCATAGCCACTATTCATATGCTACTTTATACATTAAACCACATGGTCCCTTCACTGAAGAATGTAAATAAAATTTGAATTTTAAATTAATTAGCATTGAGAAATAGAAGGCTTTTCTTCTTTCTTTTTCCTACTTTTTTCAAGGACATATTCGTGGACCCTGCTATGTATTCTGGGTAACACGAAGATACCAGAGATTTCAGGGTAGAAAGTATATGCCTAGCCCTAATTTCAGGGCTTCCCAGGTGGCACCCATGGTAAAGAACCCGCCTGCCAATGCAGGAGACTTAATGAGGTGTGGGTTTAATCCCTGGGTCGGGAAGATCCCCTGGAGAAGGGCATAGCAACCCACTCCAGTTATTTTTCCCTGGAGCATCTGTGGACAGAGGAGCCTGGCGGTCTATATAGTCCACGGACTCACAGAAAGTCGGACACGACTGGGTGACTAAGCATGCACCCCCTACAGCGTGGTCGTGACGTCACTTTGTCAGCAGCTGATTGGGTCACTCTGCCTCAGGGCACTACATTCCCAAGACTGGAGACCCTCATTGTTCTTCCCCCCAGCACTTAATGCATTGTTTCTTCCTTTAGAAACTCAGATTTCTTTCTCTGAGAAGTAATACAGAGTGTGCTGAATTATGGCTCTTTCAAACTGGAGCTTGGTCTCTTTTTTCTTCTTTAATTCCTGGAGAATAATTGAGGGGGGAAATTGTTTAATTCCTAATGTAATTTTGACCTCCATTTAATAGAATTGACATTTGAAATTTTTGCACTGAAAAAATTGTTATACAGTTATTTTAACTTTATTTCGAGAAGACTAGAATTCTGTTGGATTGAAAATTATGGGTAAAATTGGGGAATAAAGGATGTATTAATCAGAAATTAAATCCCTAACATAGTTTATTTTAGATACTATAGATTCTACAAGAGAAAAAATTCTCCTTCACCTTATACAGAAATGAATGAAATCATGTATGGTGAGGGATCATTTTTGTGGCTCACAGCTTTGGAGCCTGTGGAGCCAGAATGGAGAAATGAAGTGAATGTGCTTTGATGTCTAAATTCTATTGATAATTTAAGCAAAAATAACAGTAGAGTGAGCTGTGGAAATAGCAGTAGAAGAGAGTGGATGTTTCAAGAAAAATATTCACACAATTGTTTAACATTGAACTGGTCAAACAAAATAAAATTGTGAGCCATTTTCTTCTAAGGAAAAAAAAAGGATGTTTACGTTCTTAATTTTTCTTTTCATCTGAGTCCAACTATGGAGAATCTAAAGTAAGGCTGGGTGGGCCTCCCAATAATTCTCCCTCAGCGAAGCCTTCAGTGAGAAATTAGAAAAACCAATAGCAGGGAAAGGAAGCTGTTTTAGTGA
>NW_024077886.1:0-1421 GCF_014754425.2 Oryx dammah
TCATACCCAATGCTGTATATATATACCTGATATGAGCACGAATGTTAGTCATTTTGCTAAAACACATGAACAAGATGATTAAGGCCATAGATACTCATGAAGCCTCAATTACCTCACTTTGGGAGACGTTAATTAGTTCCCCATGGTGGACAACTATCTTAATTACAATAATTCTGATTGTTTTGTATTTACTGTTTGCTCCCTGCATCTGTAATTGCATAACTGGATTTGTTTCTAGCTGCATGAAAGCTTTTAAGTTACAAATGGTTGCTCAAACTCCTGCTACTGCTGCAACTTCCTCCAACTATTATTTGGGGCCCCTGGATCAGATATCCTCAATATGAGGATTAGGAGAATATGTTGCCTCTCCAATTTAGGGACAACGCCCTTTCTCAGCTCAGAAACAGTTATGGAATGAGAACGATGCCCCTTTTCCCTAGGCAACATAATTCTCCTAAAAGAAAAGGGGGGAATGAGACCGTCATTTCCTAGGCAGGTTGATAAGAAGTCTAGTGGTATGGAATTCTCAAGGAGGAAGAAAGGACAAACTTTTTTTTTCCTTCTCTACATTCCTTAGGATTATGTAACAATAATGTATTCTGCCTGAGGACAGTATCTGGATTAAACCTTCTGGCTCAGTTCAGTTCAGTCGCTTAGTCCTGTCCAACTCTTTGCAACCCCATGAATCGCAGCATGCCAGGCCTCACTGTTCATCACCATCTCCCGGAGTTCACTCAGACTCATGTCCATCGAATCTGTGATGCCATCCAGCCATCTCATCCTCGGAGGTCCCCTTCTCCTCCTGCCCCCAATCCCTCCCAGCATCAGAGTCTTTTCCAATGAGTCAACTCTTCGCATGAGGTGGCCAAAGTACTGGAGTTTCAGTTTTAGCATCATTCCTTCCAAAGAAATTCCAGGGTTAATCTCCTTCAGAATGGACTGGTTGGATCTCCTTGCAGTCCAAGGGACTCTCAACAGTCTTCTCCAACACCACAGTTCAAAAGCATCCATTCTTCAGCGCTCAGCCTTCTTCACAGTCCAACTCTCACATCCATACATGACCACAGGAAAAACCATACCGTTGATTAGACAGACCTTAGTCGGCAAAGTAATGTCTGCTTTTGAATATACTATCTAGGTTGGTCATAACTTTTCTTCCAAGGAGTAAGCATCTTTTAATTTCATGGCTTCAATCACCATCTGCAGTGATTTTGGAGCCCCCCAAAATAAAGTCTGCCACTGTTTCCACTGTTTCCCCATCTATTTCCCATGAAGTGATGTGACCGGATGCCATGATCTTCGTTTTCTGAATGTTGAGCTTTAAGCCAACTTTTTCGCTCTCCTCTTTCTCAAGAGGCTTTTTAGTTCCTCTTCAGTTTCTGCCATAAGGGTGGTGTCATCTGCATATCTGAGGTTATTGA
>NW_024077887.1:0-1421 GCF_014754425.2 Oryx dammah
GAGGGAAGGTGTGATTTGCCTCGAGACGCCTCAGCGGAAAAGGGCCTTATCTAGCCTGGAGGGGAGAACCTCGTGGATTTTCTCGAGTTGTGGCGGGACATTCTCGAGTTACGACGTTGACCTCTGGGACCCTCCCGTGTGGCCTCAGGAAAGGCCAGTCTCCATGCTAGTTTCTAGGCCCTTGTCGGGATTCCTCTGCATTCCGTGCCATGGCCTAAGTCCTCGTCTGTAGTCTAAGACGGAACCTGCGGATTACTCTCCACTGCTGACATGGATCTTGGGGTACTTCTGGAGGCAACCACAGTGGAGTCTGTCCTAGTCACGAGGGGGACATATACGTCCGCATTCCTCACGACCTGGAGCAGCCGCGGCAGTCTTCCCGTCGCCTTGATACAGGGATCTGCGGCATTCCATGGAGGCTTTACCACGAGGGTTTCCCACAGAGCTGTCACACGTGCCACTGTGGTGTGAGTCGATCCTCGGTGTGCAAGTCGACGCAGTGCAGGGAAATCAGGTTCTTCTGCAGTGGACTGAGACATTTTGTGCACATTGGTAATGGTGGTACCACCGCTGGAGTTCCTCTCGAATTTCCTGTGGAGTGCGCCTCCTCAAAGATGCGCCAGGAAACCCGGGAATCCTTTCCCGACGAAGCAGGGAATGGAACACTCATCTAGAGCTATGAGGAAGAAACGGGGCTCCTCTTGATGTGGGCGGGACTCTCGGTGTTTCTCTCGAGTGGAGGCGAGTATGTAGGGGAACTTCTTGAGTTGCAACAAGGGTGTGAAGGACCCTTTCGAAGATCAAGAGGGAAGGTGTGATTTGCCTCGAGACGCCTCAGTGGAAACGGGCCTCATTTCACCTGGAGGGGAGAACCTCGTGGATTTTCTCGAGTTGTTGCGGGACCTTCTAGAGTTACGACGTTGAACTCTGGGACCCTCCCTTGGGCCTCAGGAAAGGCCATTCTCCATGCGAGTTGCGAGCAGCCTGTTGGGAATCCTCTGCATTCCGAGCCATGTCCTAAGTCCTCGTCTGGAGTCTATGACGGAACCTGAGGATTCCTCTCCACTGCTGACATGGATCTTGGGGTACTTCCATAGGCAACCACAGGGGAGTCTGTACTAGTCTCGAGTGGGGACATGCACTTCCGCATTCCTCACGAGCTGGAGCAGCCGCGGCAGGCTTCCCGTCGCCTTGATACAGGGATCTGCGGCATTCCATGGAGGCTTTCCCACGGGGGTTTCCCACAGGGGTGTCACACGTGCCACTGTGGTGTGAGGCGATCCTCGGTTGGCAAGTCGACGCAGTGAAGGGAAATCAGGTTCTTATGGAGTGTACTGAGACATTTTGTGCACATTGGGAATGGTGGCACGAACCCTGGATTTCCTCTCAAATTTCCTGTGGAGAGCGCCTCCTCCGAGATG
>NW_024077888.1:0-1421 GCF_014754425.2 Oryx dammah
CCTTTCTTTGGGATTGGAATGAAAACTGACCTTTTCCAGTCCTGTGGCCACTGCTGAGTTTTCCAAATTTTCTGGCATATTGAGTGCAGCACTTTCACAGCATCATCTTTCAGGATTTGAAATAGCTCAGCTGGAACTCCATCACCTCCACTAGCTTTGTTCGTAGTGATGCTTTCTAAGGCCCGCTTGACTTCACATCCCAGGATGTCTGGCTCTAGATGAGTGATCACACCATCGTGATTATCCAGGTCGTGAAGATCTTTTTTGTACAGTTCTTCTGTGTATTCTTGCCACCGCTTCTTAATATCTTCTGCTTCTGTTAGGTCCATACCATTTCTGTCCTTTGTCGAGCCCATTTTTGCATGAAATGTTCCCTTGGTATCTCTAATTTTCTTGAAGAGATCTCTAGTCTTTCCCATTCTGTTCTTTTCCTCTATTTCTTGCATTGATCACTGAAGAAGGCTAGACAGCCTTCCAATCTTCTGGAATCAAGATTGCTGGGAAATCTCTTCTTGCTATTCTTTGGAACTCTGCATTCAGATGCTATATCTTTCCTTTTCTCCTTTGCTTTTTGCTTCTCTTCTTTTCACAGCTATTTGTAAGGCCTCCGCAGACAGCCATTTTGCTTTTTTGCATTTCTTTTCCATGGGGTGGTCTTGATTCCTGTCTCCTGTACAATGTCACGAACCTCATTCCATAGTTTAGGTGCAGGTCAGTTGAGAGCTTCTGAATGCTCTGCCAAAGAATCCTGACAATACAAGGAAGAATGATTAAAAGAAGCAAAATTAAAGCACCAACAGCAACATAACTGAAGACATTAGACAGAATGTTTTTTCCAGAAATAAAATTAGAGAAGGTGTGGAAAAGGTCATTAGCGGCTCCAGCGGCAGTCTTGATCCCTATCTCCTGTACAATGTCACGAACCTCATTCCATAGTTCATCAAGCACTCTATCTATCAGATCTAGGCCTTTAAATCTATCTCTCACTTCCACTGTATAATCATAAGGGATTTGATTTATGTCATACCTGAATGGTCTAGCGGTTTTCCCTACTTTCTTCAATTTAAGTCTGAATTTGGTAATAAGGAGTTCATGATCTGAGCCACAGTCAGCTCCTGGTCTTGTTTTTGCTGACTGTATAGAGCTTCTCCATCTTTGGCTGCAAAGAATATAATCAATCTGATTTCGGTGTTGACCATCTGGTGATGTCCATGTGTAGAGTCTTCTCTTGTGTTGTTGGAAGAGGGTATTTGCTACGACCAGTGTGTTCTCTTGGCAAAACTCTATTGGTCTTTGCCCTGCTTCATTCCGCATTCCAAGGCCAAATTTGCCTGTTACTCCAGGTGTTTCTTGACTTCCTACTTTTGCATTCCAGTCCCCTATAATGAAAAAGACATCTTTTTTGGGTGTTAGTTCTAAAA
>NW_024077889.1:0-1420 GCF_014754425.2 Oryx dammah
CCCATCTTCATGAGCCCTAATAACAGGCCTGAGCAGACAACTTGAGAATTGTGCTGAATCATTTTGGGAGCTGCCCCTGTTGCAACAGAGAAAATGCTCCCGAGCCCACATCGTCGGCCTTGCACTGAACCCAACTGGACCCTTCCTTTGTTCAAGCCCCAGAGAAACACTCCTGAGCTCAGCTCTTGGTTCCTGCCATGAAACAGGCTGGGTCCTGCTCTTATTCACAGTCCGGACCAACATAGCTGAGCCTGTATCTAACTCTCATCCTAGTTCCCGGCTGTATTCAAGCCACTGGCAAGCAATCCTCAGCCGACAAGTAGCTCCATGCCTCGGAACTATGGAGTGTCCCACCATTTTTCAGTTCCCCAGGAAACACGGGCGATCCCACCTCCCACTTGCTGCACTCAAGAAAGCGGGGTCATGCCTTTAAGCAAGACCCCAACAAACACTCCTGAGCCCTAGGACACTAGGTCCCTGCAGTCAACCAGGCCGAATTTTGCATTGATTCAAGCCTCCGGCAAACACTCTTCAGCACCCGTCTGTTCTCCAAGCTTGCAAAAAAAATACCCCTGGGCTCACCTGTAGATGCTTTCACTGAATCAGGCTGGGTCCTGCCCTTGTGCAAGACACCTACAACACTCCTTAGCACACCTCTGTGTCACTGAACGAAACCAAGCTGGATCCTGCGCTTGTTCATTCCCATGAAAACGACTCCGGAGCCCACATCTAGGTCCCTTTGCTGATCCAGGCTGGTCCTGTGCTTCTTCAGACCCTGAGGGACACTCATGAGCTAACCTATGGTCCCTGCACTGAACTTGGGGGGACCATATACTTGCACAAGCCCTCGACAAATATCCCAGAGCCCGAATTTCAGTCCCTCTACTGATCTAGACTGGGTCCTGGCCTTCAAGCCCTACATCTGGGTCCCTGGGCCCACATCAGGGTCCCTGAACTGAATTCTGCTGGGTCCTGGACTGGTTTCATGCCCTGAGCAACACTCTTGTGCCCACATCTCACTCCCAGAACTAACGTAAGCTGGACTCTGCCTTTATTCCAGCCCCGACAGACACTCTTGAGCCCACAACGTCATCTCTGCACTGACATAGGATGCGTCCTGCACTTATTCAAAGTGGCGGCCAACACTACTGAGCCTCTCTCTGACTCTCAGGCTAGTACTGGCCACATTCAAGCCACCACCCTACAATCCTGAGCCCACAACTTGCTCCTGGCCTCTGAAATAGTGTGTCCTGCCCTTGGTCAGTCCATCCAGGAAACACACCCAATCCCGCATCGCACTCGCTGCACTGAACAAGACTCGACGTGCCTTTGTACAAGACCACAACAAACACTCCCGAGCCCATATTTCAATACATACGGGGACCATGCTCGGTCCTGCCCTTGTTCAAGGCCACAACAA
>NW_024077891.1:0-232 GCF_014754425.2 Oryx dammah
ATTCCATTCACCATTGCAACAAAAAGAATAAAATACTTAGGAATATATCTACCTAAAGAAACTAAAGACCTATATACAGAAAACTATAAAACACTGATGAAAGAAATCAAAGAGGACACTAATAGATGGAGAAATATACCATGCTCATGGATCGGAAGAATCAATATAGTGAAAATGAGTATATTACCCAAAGCAATCTACAAATTCAATGCAATCCCTATCAAGATACCGG
>NW_024077891.1:332-755 GCF_014754425.2 Oryx dammah
ATACCATGCTCATGGATTGGAAGAATCAATATAGTGAAAATGAGTATATTACCCAAAGCAATTTACAAATTCAATGCAATCCCTATCAAGATACCGGCGATATTTTTCACAGAACTAGAACAAATAATTTCAAGATTTGTATGGAAATACAAAAAACCACGAATAGCCAAAGCAATCTTGAGAAAGAAGAATGGAACTGGAGGAATCAATTTGCCTGACTTCAGGCTCTACTACAAAGCCACAGTCATCAAGACAGTATGGTATTGGCACAAAGACAGACATATAGATCAATGGAACAAAATAGAAAGCCCAGAGATAAATCCACACACATATGGACACCTTATCTTTGACAAAGGAGGCAAGAATATACAATGGAGTAAAGACAATCTCTTTAACAAATGGTGCTGGGAAAACTGGTCAACC
>NW_024077891.1:855-1420 GCF_014754425.2 Oryx dammah
AACAAGTGGTGCTGGGAAAACTGGTCAACCACTTGTAAAAGAATGAAGCTAGATCACTTTCTAACACCGCACACAAAGATAAACTCAAAATGGATTAAAGATCTAAATGTAAGACCAGAAACTATAAAACTCTTAGAGGAGAACATAGGCAAAACACTCTCTGACATAAACCACAGCAGGATCCTCTATGATCCACCTCCCAGAATTCTGGAAATAAAAGCAAAAATAAACAAATGGGATCTAATTAAAATTAAAAGCTTCTGCACAACAAAGGAAAACATAAGCAAAGTGAAAAGACAGCCTTCCGAATGGGAGAAAATAATAGCAAATGAAGCAACTGACAAACAACTAATCTCAAAAATATACAAGCAACTCCTGCAGCTCAATTCCAGAAAAATAAACGACCCAATAAAAAAATGGGCCAAAGAACTAAATAGACATTTCTCCAAAGAAGACATACGGATGGCTAACAAACACATGAAAAGATGCTCAACATCACTCATTATTAGAGAAATGCAAATCAAAACCACAATGAGGTACCACTTCACACCAGTCAGAATGTCTG
>NW_024077892.1:0-1420 GCF_014754425.2 Oryx dammah
CTGCACCAGTGTCTGCAGGGGTTATAGGGAAGAAGGGAAAAATTTTACAGACACTTTTAAGAAAAGAAAGCCCAACCAATGAGTAAAAGTCAAAAAGTTTAATAGTAAAGTTTAACAAACTTGGGTAGCTCAGCTGGTAAAGAATCCGCCTGCAATGCAGGAGACCCCAGTTTGATTCCTCAGTCGGGAAGTTCCCCTCGAGAAGGGACAGGCTACCTGCTCCAGTATTATTGGTCTTCCCTGGTGGCTTATACAGTAAAAAATCTACCTGACCTGGGTTCGATTCCTGGGTTGGAAAGGTCCCCTGGAGAAGGAAATGGCAACCCACTCCAGGATTCTTGCCTGGAGAATCCCGTGAACAGAAGAGCCACGGACAGAGGAGTCCACGGGGCTGCGAAGAGTCGGACACCGCTGAAGTGACTAAGCACAGCACAGTGCATACAAAGTTTGGGGGAATTCTTTGTGTTGTTCTCAGTTCATTAAAGACTAACTTCCACTTTTATGCTGAGTTTAGAAAGTCGTCATTGCTTGTCATAAAGAATCGTGGAGAGCACGGCTATTCTTTGCTCACAAGTGACCTCACTCAGGCCTCCTGTTTTAGTGCTCCCCAAAACCCTCAACACTCACACACGTGCACTTACGGGGCAACACCGTCTTTCTCAGTTACTCAGAGATGATCGGTGCCTTGTCTTCTTAACCTTTGCACAGGTGTTCAGCACACATTGTGATGCGTCTCACACGAGGTCTAGGTTCCTTCTTCAACTCTTCTACAAGTCTTCGTTCTTCCTTATACTTCTCATCCTCTGAAATTTGTTGATAGTACTCTGCGCTGCTAACTCCTTTTCTGTTGTCTGTATTTTCAGGTGTATACCCATTCTAATTTATTTACTATTTTTAAATAGAGTTTCAGGAGGGTAAAGAGATGAGTGTGCATAAAATCCTTTCCTCTCTTTCCACTGTTTCGTTATGTATGAGATTCTGTTCCTCCTCCTTTCATCCCTTCTTTCTCTATTAAGAGTGATGACTTGTGGAGGCTGTGACTCTCCTGTCACCTCTCATGCCATGCTCTGTCAGGAAGACACTGTGCAGACCACACCTCATCTGGCGCACTTTGGTTCTGTGAAAGTATAGTGAGGCCTAGTAACACCCATCTGGGTGACTTGGAACAACTTGTGGAAGCAGCAGAACATGCAAAACACCACCTCGCTGCTTATGTGGTTTACCTTGAAACTACTTGGACCCTGGAAAAGGAACTATTGGTGTCAGAGAGTTTTCAGTTTCACTAATGAAGAGTTGGGTGTGGGGAATATTCACTTCTTATTCTTATGCTTTAGCCATTTGTATGTTTTCTGTATGAACCAGAGACTAAGAGCCAAACAACCATAGGCTCTGCTGGAACCACATGGATCCAGGCCCCGTT
>NW_024077893.1:0-1420 GCF_014754425.2 Oryx dammah
CAGAAATCCAGGATCATATGCTTCAAGAAGAAATTCAACTAAATATTTAAAGAAAAATTAGTATCCACGCTTTGCAAATTATTCCTAAAAATCAAAGATTAGTAAATGCTCTCACTCTCATTCTCTGAGGCCTACAATATCCTGATACCAAAATCAGACAAAGATTCTACAAAAAAGAAAATTCAGGCCAATATTTCTGATGAATATAGGTGCAAAAATTCTTTTTTTGCTTGCTTTTTCTTTTTTAATATAAATTTATTTATTTTAATTGGAGGTTAATTACTTTATAATATTGTATTGGTTTTGCCATACATCAACATGAATCCGCCATAGGTATACATTGTTCCCCATCCTGGACCCCCTTCCCACCTCCCTCCCTGTACCATCCCTCTGGGTCATCCCAGTGCACCAGCCCCAAGCTAGATGCAAAAATTCTTAATAAAATAGTAGCAAACTGAATTCAACAAAACTTGAAAGAATCATGCATCATGATCAAGAGATTTATTTCAGATGTGCAACAATGGTTCACTATCCACAAATCAAGCAAGATGATATACCATGTTAACAGAATAAAGGATAAAAATTACATGACTATGTCGATAGATGCAGAAAAAGATTTTGACAAGATTTAACATTCATGATAAAAACTGTCAACATATTTGGTATAAAGAGAGCATGCCTCGAAATAATAGACCATTTGTTACAAATCTACAGCTGACATCATACTAAATGGTAAAAAACTTAATCTTTTTCCCTAAGATCAATACCAAGACAAGGATGCAATTCTCACCATTTCTATTTAATATAGTACTAGAAGTCCTAGTCTAAGTAATCAGATGGGAAAAAGAAATCATTGGCATCCAAGTTGAAAAGAAAGAGGTAAACTGTCTCTAATTACAGACAGCATGATACTCTATATAGAAAATTGTAAAGACACCACCAACAAAACTGATAGAAACAATCAACGAAGTTGATTACAAGATAAAGTTACAGGATACAAGATTAATATACAGAAATCTGTTGCATTTCTATAGACTAATAATAACTATCAGAAAGGGAATTTAAGAAAGCAATCCAATTTCTAGTTGAATCAAAAAGAATCAAAAGTATCTAGGAATAAATTTAACCAATGAGGTGAAAGACCTGTTCTCTGAAAACTGTAAGACATTGTTGAAAAGAAGTTAAGACAACATAAATTGAAAAAGGAAGCTGAGAGGGCTACAGTAAACAAGAGTCCACGGCTTTTCATTGGCTGAGTCCTTGCCAGGAAATAAGAGGCATCTTTCATCTTCCCTTTGCTCTCCACTATGTCCACAGGTCATGAGAGTTCCCCCCATCTCCCAACTCTGCTTAACTGAGATTTCTGTCTAATATTTTTTTATACCTTATAGGACAGAGACAGAAAGATATTTGACTCCAA
>NW_024077894.1:0-1419 GCF_014754425.2 Oryx dammah
GACCCTCCCTTGTGGCCTCAGGAAAGGCCAGTCTCCATGCTAGTTTCTAGGCCCTTGTCGTAATTCCTCTGCATTCCATGCCATGGCCTAAGTCCTCGTCTGGAGTCTATGATGGAACTTGAGGATTCCTCTCCACTACTGACATGGATCTTGGGGTACTTCCGGAGTCAACCACAGGGGAGTGTGTCCTAGTCTCGAGTAGGGACAAGCACGTCCACATTCCTCACGAGCTGGAGCAGCCGCAGCAGGCTTCCCGTCGCCTTGATACAGGGATATGCCGCATTCCATGGTGGCTTTCCCACGAGGGTTTTCCACAGGGCTGTCACACGTGCCACTGTGGTGTGAGTCGATCCTCGGTGTGCAAGTCTACGCAGTGCAGATAATCAGGTTCTTCTGCAGTGGAGTGAGATATTTTGTGCACATTGGGAATGGTGGCACCACCGCTGGAGTTCCTCTCGAATTTCCTGTGGTGAGCGCCTCCTCCGAGAAGCGCCAGGAAAGCCAGGAATCCTTTCCCGATGAAGCAGGGAATGGAACCATCATCTAGAGCTATAAGAGGAAACGGAGCTCCTCTTGATGTGGGCGGGACCCTCGGGGTTCCTCTCGAGTGGAGGCTGGTATGTAGGGGAAATTCTTGAGTTGCAGCAATGGTGTGAAGGACCCTTTCGAAGATCAAGAAAGAAGGTGTGATTTGCCTCAAGACGCCTCAGCGGAAACGGTCCTCATTTCACCTGGAGGGGAGAACCTCGTGGATTTTCTCGAGTTGTGGCGGGACCTTCTCGAGTTACGACGTTGACTTCTGGGACCCTCTCTTGTGACTTCAGGAAGGTCCAGTCTCCATGCGAGTTGCGAGCAGCCTGTCGGGAATCCTCTGCAGTCGGTAACGGTGCCTAAGTCTTCGTGTGGAGTCTATGACGGAACCTGAGGATTACTCTCCAGTGTTGACATGGGTCTTGGTGTACTTCTGGAGGCACCACAGGGGAGTCTGTCCTAGTCTCGAGTGCGGATATACACGTCCGCATTCCTCAAGGGCTGGAGCAGCCGGGGCAGGCTTCCCGTCCCCTTGATACAGGGATCTGCGGCATTCCATGAAGGCTTTCCCATGAGGGTTTCCCACAGGGCTGTCACACTTGCCACTGTGGTGTGAGTCGATCCTCGGTGTGCAAGTCTACGCAGTGCAGGGAAGACAGGTTCTTCTGCAGTGGACTGAGACATTTTGTGCACATTGGGAATGGTGGCACCACCGATGGAGTTCCTTTCGAATTTCCTGTGGAGAGCGCCTCCTCCAGGATGCGCCGGGAAAGCCGTGAATCATTTCCCGACGAACAGGGAATGGAACCCTCATCTAGAGCTATGAGTAGGAAACGGGGCTCCTCTTGATGTGGGCGGGACCCTCGGGGTTCCTCTTGAGTGGAGGCG
>NW_024077895.1:0-1419 GCF_014754425.2 Oryx dammah
CTGGACATGGAACAGACTGGTTCCAAATAGGAAAAGGAGTACGTCAAGGCTGTATATCGTCAACCTGCTTATTTAACTTATATGCAGAGTGCATCATGAGAAATGCTAGGCTGGAAGAAGCACAAGCTGGAATTAAGATTGCCAGGAGAAATATCAATAACCTCAGATATGCAGATTAGATACCCTTAAGGCAGAAAGTGAAGAGGAACTAAAGAGCCTCTTGATGAAAGTGAAAGAGGAGAGTGAAAAACTTGACTTAAAGCTTAACATTCAGAAAACTAAGATCATGGCATCTGGTCCCATCACTTCATGGCAAATAGATAGGGAGACAGTGGAAACAGTGGCTGACTTTATTTTGGGGGCTCCCTATGGGGGCTGCAGATGGTGACTGCAGCCATGAAATTAAAAGACGCTTACTCCTTGGAAGGAAAGTTATGACCAACCTAGACAGTATATTGAAAAGCAGAGACATTGTCAACAAAGATCCGTCTAGTCAAGGCTATGGTTTTTCCAGTAGTTATGTATGGATGTGAGAGTTGGACTATAAAGAAAGCTGAGTGCCAAATAATTGATGCTTTTGAACTGTGGCGTTGGAGAAGACTCTTGAGAGTCCCTTGGACTGCAAGGAGATCCAACCAGTCCATTCTAAAGGAGATCAGGCCTGGGTGTTCTTTGGAAGGACTGATGCTAAAGCTGAAACTCCAGTACTTTGGCCACCTCATGCGAAGAGTTGACTCATTGGAAAAGACTCTGATGCTGGGAGGGATTGGGGGCAGGAGGAGAAGGGGACAACAGAGGATGAGATGGCTGGATGGCATCACCAACTTGATGGACATGAGTTTGAGTGAACTCCGGGACTTGGCGATGGACAGGGAGGCCTGGCGTGCTGCAATTCATGGGGTCGCAAAGAGTCGGACATGACTGAGCTGAACTGATAAAGGTGAATTAAAATCTTGTTTTGTTTTGTTTTTTTCCTTTTCAATGTGCTGCAACTGGTTCACTTCAACGTAGATGTATACATGTTTTTTGGGAGGTTCTTTTTCTATATAGGTGCTTACATAGTGTGGTATAAGATTCCTTGTGTTACGCAGTGGGTCCTGGAGTCTTACTTTGGATATGGTTGTGTGCATATGTTAGTCTGAGCAGCTCATTTCTCCCTGCCCCACATCTCACTTTCTTGGTGACTGGAAGTTTCTGTTCTAAGTCTTTGAGGCTGTGTCTCTTTTTGAAAGGCGTTCATTTGCATCCATTTTCAGATCCCACCTGAAGTGACATCATGTGACGCTGGCATCTCCCTGCCGCCCTCACTTCTCTTGGAGTGACCGTGTCCCCTTCCTTTCCTGTGGCTGGACGTTGCATCATATCCTGCTTTCTGTGGTTGAGGTTGCTGCATTGTGCACATGGACCCCACCTCCTGTC
>NW_024077897.1:0-1418 GCF_014754425.2 Oryx dammah
TTTTTAAAACCCATATAAGACAGACATTTCAGAAGAAAACAGCCCCAAAGCACACACTGGGCGACACAACAGCAGAAGGCGCTCCACACCCACTCTGCGAGGGGAGTGGGACTCGCCACTCACTACTGTTTTGGAGGCGCAGACCCCAGCCCAGGTCCCTTGGTCTCACTGTGCTTTCGATAAAGTCTGACTTTTCCCAGTTTTCTTATTTCATAAACACCCCATCTCTTTATATATAGCTATATGCCTTATGTATATATGTACACGACTTCTTTTTCTTCTCAAAAATAAAATGGCCACCCCATCCGAGGGGGGTGTCTCAGCAGCATTCACAGCGGTTGCAGCAGCGTGCCTTCTGTTCGTGTTACAGACATGCAGCGTGGAGGAGAGGGTGCTGCGTCCGCCCACAGCAGGGAGAGGGGATTTTAAGGGAGGGAAGTGATAAGGCTGAGCAGGAGATGGCAGATAACTAGGAGTTTTATGATGGAAAACATCTGTTTGAACTGCTTAGCTCGTCCTGTTTTTGCAGCTCTGAAGACCAAGAAGTTTGCACGATGAAGGTCCTGTATTCCTTCTAGGATCAGGGGCCAGGTAGATTCAGGGAGGGGACTTGTGAGGCTTGAACCGACCCAAGAAGGACTTGGGAAGGCAGAGAACAGCGTACTTTGAATACTGTACTTACACTTCACAGCTCGAGGCAGATGCTGTCACTATCCCTGTTTTACAGACGGGGAAACAGATGTGTAGTGAAGTTCAGAAACTTGCTAGAGGCGATACAACTGAGAGTGGTCCAGGCAGGATTCAGACCGAGGCGATATGATACCCACTTATTTCACAGGGCTACTCTGATTAAATGAGTCAATGTATGAAAAACACCTTGCACATAGTAAGCACTAGAAACGTTAGTTCTGTGTTCCTTTTCCTTTTCAATCTCAGTTCTGATCACAGGAAGTTGCATAATCAAAGGGGCTAGACGATCCATAGGGCGTTCAAAGTTGACCTATGTGGATACAGGGCCAGTAGCTAAAAACCAGTGCCCCAGCACGGGTTAAGCGCCACCATGGGTGACACTCTGTCATTGCCCACACCCTCTGGCCTGAGTCCTCTAGAGATTGGGGATTGAGAAGGTCTCTCTACCACTGAGAAGCTCAAGAGTAGGCGACCCACGAATGGCTCTTGGTGTTGCGTTCCCAGATGAGTAGGAGCAGATGACAGGGGAGAGCGACACGCTCTGCCCACCTCCCAGTCACCCCACCCTGGATACAGGGGCTCAGCTTTGGGTGATGAATGGAGATTTACGGCCACACAGTAGTGTCTTTAGGAGTCACGCAGAGTGGTCGGTGTCTGTAACGTGTCGAAGCACGCTGGGCGGGAGGTGGGGTGCTGTGTTCTGACTGTGCGCCTTCCCAGGTGCAATC
>NW_024077899.1:0-1418 GCF_014754425.2 Oryx dammah
TATACATTTTCTTTTAAGTAGAAACAATTCCATAACAAAAAAAGGGGTTAAAACATGGCTGGGCAGTGTATCTGTGAGATTTTAGGCCAAGAAAGATAAACAAAAGTCTCTCAGATCTGAAAAGGAGAAATAACAGGAGATAAAGAAAAGCTGAAAACAGTCTGTAAACTGTAACTCACAGAGGAGATTCTTGCCATGTGGAAATGGCGAATAAAGGTTAGCTTTCCCCTAGGAGACTCACCAAGAAAATCAAGTTATTAATTTTTAGAAAAGATTCTAGGAACTGATAAACTATAAAAGGACCCACTTGTCTAATGTAGAATGAATAAAAGGCAATTCGATTTTCTGATGTTAGTCTTTACTATAGCTAGTAAGATCTGTGTAATCATCAGACAACTTTCACTTAGTGATATAATTAAGGTTTAAATATTTTCAAAAGCAAAGCAAAGATACTAAGGATGAAAATATTGATGTATTCCAGAAAGAAAGCTATTCAAAGGCTTTAAGAGGAAACTAATGCTTTATGGTGATTAATAATTATGATATATTGACTACAATACAAATGTAATATATATATTCGATTTTTATTCCACTGCATTAGCTATATCATAATTATTTTTATTTTTCAGTATTTTAGTTTTTTAATCATTCAGTTAATACATGTTATAATTTTGTGAATTATTCTTTAATCCATACATTGTTTATGCTTTTCTTTTTTTTTCAGGTTCCCATACTGAAGGATTTTCATTACTATTTGTAATAGTTAATTTATAATTTTAATAAAGTAGTGACTAGATAATATGTGAATGATTGTGATTCTTTGTGACTGCAAGTATATAGTACATTTTAAACTTTTAAATGTTGCATGCGTGCTTTCGAAGAGTGTGTATTCTCTGTTGGGTTCTCTTTGGGGTACAAAGATGCATATATATTTAAAATCATGCTATATATGTTACTCTGGAGAAGGACATGGCAACCCACTTCTGTACTCTTGCCTGAAAAATCCCATGGATGGAGGGGCCTGGTAGGCTACAGTCCATGAGATCGCGAAGAGTCAGACACGACTGAGCGACTTCACTTTCACTTTTCCCTTTCATGCACTGGAGCAGGAAATGGCAGCCCACTCCAGTGTTCTTGCCTGGAGAATCCCAGGGACAGAGGAGCCTGGTGGGCTGCCGTCTATGGGGTCGCACAGAGTCGGACACGACTGAAGCGACTTAGCAGCAGCATATGTTTTACTCAAATCTTCTCTGTATATTCTCCAAAGTAGTAGTTTCTGAGAGAGGTGTTAAACTCTCCCATTATGATAATAAGTTTGTCAATTTTAGTTTGTAATTCTGAGTTTTTATAGTTGTTTTTGGAGGGGGGTTACAGCCTACATCTATATGAAGCATACACAAAGTGATCATTTTTATACT
>NW_024077900.1:0-1418 GCF_014754425.2 Oryx dammah
GATGAATGAATAAACTATACTGAAATTTCTCACACTGGGATCCATGCTGTGATGATAAAATTCACAGGGTAAGAAACAGGTATGTTTCAATGAGATGTTAATTCAGATTTGTTTGCTTTGTGGATCAGCTTCTGTATTATGACCAATAATTTTAAATTTTATTTTTAGGCTATTCATGTTGTGAATGGTAATCTGCATAGATTTTAAACAGAAAATGAGTCTATATCAAAAGCATTATGTAGTCAAACACGACTTTTGACCTCTAGCCCAGAAGATGTTGTGCTTTCAGTTACTTTTATAGAGAAGCTAGAAATCCAATTTTCAATGTGATGTCTGATTTTTAAATAATAGCCATAACTACTGGCTTCATATACACAGTCCAAGGTTGCAGCCTCCTTCTCCACCACAGAAATTACAGACTGGACTTGAGTTACCTTTTGGATCATGCTGGATCCTGCAGGAAAGAGCCTTGACTTACAAACATGATGGTATAGGGGATGAAGTGCTTACGACCTAATGCCCCAATTCCATTGCCCATTATCCCTGCCTTTCAAGATGCATCAGGTAACACTGATCTGCCCTCCCCACAACCTTGGCACTGAGAGAGGACCATGAGTCCTGTGTGTGGCCACCCTCACCAAGACAGACAGAGGTTCTGCCTGCCCTCGGCGCCCTGGCAACCAGCATATGGGCAGCTCCTCCCTACAGTGACGCCTCCTCTGCTCCATTTCAGATCCAGATCTGAATTCTGCACCCTTTGCTCAGTCCAGGCGGAGCTCCTGGGCTGTGGGATGCTCCTGCCCCACGCAGGAAACTGAGTCAGCAGCTGGAGAGCAGTGTGTCTGTGTCTTGTCACACACTTCCTTTCTAGGAGGGAAATGCTAGACTTCTGCACATCAGTTTGTCGAATTAGGACACTCTCAGACTAGAAATAAACAGTGGTAAAACGCAATCATGTTCAGTTCATTCTCCTTCAGATCAGAGAATCAAAAGGAACAATGGGGTTTCCACTCTAACAGGCAGAATTTTTTGCTTCAATCTTTGTCTCCGCCACCTATGGAATCTGGTAAAAGTTACTGCGAAATATTTTGTTGTCTGTGAACGATTTCATATCTTGCCTCTGCATCACAAAATCTGTCAATTTTTTACCAATTTGTATAGCAGCAAGGGGAGAAATACATGTGTATGTGATCACAATTTACATGTGTGTATGTGTGTAAACAAAAGTGAATTCAGAAAATTTTAGTCAGTGCCTAAATATAAGAACTCCTGTTAAAACTCAATACATGTATTTCTGAATCACCCCCAACTCTTCCAAACCACACCCATTAATTGTGGTGCGACTTAAGATAGGAAAAACCCTAAAAATATACAAATCCAGAGCCAAAGCATTATCAAAGGCAATAGAAATCCTGTTA
>NW_024077901.1:0-1418 GCF_014754425.2 Oryx dammah
GAACTTCATCTGTGCTCAGTCCCCAAGTTCTTTGTGTTTTGCTGCCAGCAGCTTAGATAATAACTGATTTCTGTGATTATCCAATTCTTTTGTCTAAGTGGTACAGTATAGTCTGATATGTGCTCTAGTGCTCCTCACAAAATCAGGCAGACAGAACATGAGGAACCTCTGAAATCTTCCTCTTGTTTGGTCTTTTCCCTTTCCCTAGTCAATGGGCTTCCCAGGTGGTGCTAGTGGTAAAGAAGCCGCCTGCCAAGGCAGGAGACCTAAGAGACTCCAGTTCGATCCCTGGGTCAGGAAGATCCCCTGGAGGAGGAAACGGCAACCCAGTACAGTATTCTTGCCTGGAAAATCCCACAGGCAGAGGAACCTAGTGGGTCTTCCTCCTAGGTCTGAGTCGGAGGAAGAGGACCTAAGGCAGAGAGTATTTAAATAGTTTGTCCATTATTTTCATTAGTGAAAATTTATACTACTTCTCATAATTATGCTATCTTTGATATACTAATACTAGATATTATAAAAACCAACACTAATGATGCTTTCTATTGAAGAGTCAAAACTTAGAAGATATGACTGTTAATCTTTATACTATGGATGATAGCTCTAAGTACAACTAGTGTTTCAGAAAAAATATGATATTCCTGTTTTTCAATATTAATACTCTCAGAAAACATGATTGTGTTAATATGGAGATCCATGGCAGAATTATGTTTGTGGCAGGTTTAGGCTAAAGACAAGAAGACAGCTTTCTTTTTCAGTGGTGAAAGCCAATGAATCTCAAAGAAAAGCTCAACTTTTGATTATATTCTGTCTAATCCTATTCTATTTGTGCTAATAATGTAAATAAAAGACTGTACCTTCCAGAATGACTTTGTGAGTTGATTTATGGATACTCTCTCCAACAAAACAGTTAAAACAGATGAAAATTATTTTTAAGAAACTAAAGCCTTTGGACATAGTCTTTAGGTTATACAGCATATAAAAAGGGTAATAGAGACACATTCATTCATAAAATCTACTAAATCTCCGTGATAGCAGAAAGAACCTGTGGCAGTTGTACCATGACCCACTCCCCATCCCCAGCTCAAGATGATGGAAGTTCTACTCAAGGTGGATACAACCAAGAACACAAGGTCCTTCTCTCTCCAGCTCGCAGCATAGGGTTATCATATCTCCTACAGAGGGGCTGGCTGCTGTCCTTTCTTACCTCCCCCAGGTCTGTGTTACAGAAACTGTATTACAAACAAGAAAAGCTGACAGGCCTATGGCCACTTCTCACCTCACTTATAACACAGGGGTTCTATGTCAGGCATGGTAGACTGAGAATACTGGGTCCTCTTGCCCTCATCCCAGCTCATAGAGTGGTGATTTCATGCTGGCAAAGGCAAGCCAAGAAGGCAAGAGGCTACTGCTCCCTT
>NW_024077902.1:0-1417 GCF_014754425.2 Oryx dammah
GCTTCCAGGAAATGGCTGCTGCAGGTAAGATGAGCTGAGAGGGAAGGGTGGGAGACTGCCTTCTGTGATGTGGAACCCCTCACATCTCACTCAGGATCTTCATATTGACTGCTGGCAGGGCCTGGCAATCCTTCCCTTTCTGGTATGAATCCACCTCTGTCCCCAACCATGCACCACACAATCCCAGTAGAGTAAGTGAAGGGGCTCCTTAGCCTGACAGTTCTCACCGTGGGCTCTTAGTCGACTGCAGGGGCATTGCTCGAAAGTTCTGAGGTGAATTTCTGTCCTTTGGTAGAACTTTTGTGGTACTAACTTTTCTCTTTTAGTCCCTGTGTGATAGTCTATTAAGGTGATCACTTAAAAGGGCCAGTTGTCATCCACTAGCAAAGTTTGTGCTGGTTATTTCATGACCTCTGGGCCATACTGCCACATCCAACTCAAACTTTTGTTCCCCATGGTCTTGGCATGGGAGCTCTGAGATGCTACCTCAGATTCCTTCAGAGAGGCTGTGAGCAATTTATGGCCCCAGGGCACAGTGGAAGTATTAAGGGCTGAACTTTAAAGCCTTTTCCAGCTGATCCTGTTGTCTTCTTCCCTGGTAAGCTGCACAGCCCTTGTCAGTCTCCGAGTACTCCCTCACCTTGACACTCATAGGGTCAAGTTCATTCGAGACTTACTTTGCCTCGGGGATTATTTAGTTTTGTGTTTTTGCTTCTGGTAATAGTTGTCTTTATTCCTTGTGTAAGTTTTCCATGGTTTCTTCTGGGTATAGGAAACAGCAGCCCATGTTTGATTGTGGTCTCAGCTGGTCTGACTGGAGTAGATCTGTAAAGGAGTTAAGGAACATCGATAGTCTTACAACATCTGCTCCTCAGGAATACAAATAACATACTCTTCTGTTTGAGACTTCTTTCTCGTAAGGCTGTCAGGAAGTTCTTCTTCTTGCCTCTGTGTGGAAAGTATACATTGTTCTGAGGTTGCTTTGTGGGTATGTTTTTTGTATGGTTGCTTTTATTTATGGTATATTTTCTATTACGTGACCAAAGAAATTGTTGATTCTTCCAGGCCAGACTCTTGATTTTGTTATGGTGATCTATTTTATATGAGATAGCTTAAGTATTTTATCTGTTTGAATATTTCCTGTGCGTGTTTCCTAAGATTTTTAATTCGAGGATAAATTCTTATGTTATCTTCTGGTTTTCATTGTTCTTATTCACTTGGCATTGTTGTATATAACTGTGTACTGGCTATGTGTCCTTGTCCTTGATTTTTTTCTACATTTTAAATAAGAGCGTTTATGAAAAATTTTAATTGGAGGATAATTGCTTTATAGTGTGTTAGTTTCTGTTGTACAACAATATGAAGCAGCTATAAGTATACATATATCCCCCTCCATGAGCATCCCTCACGCCACCCC
>NW_024077904.1:0-1417 GCF_014754425.2 Oryx dammah
CATGTCAGGAACCAGAAACAGGTGCCAAGGCTGCACAGACCAAGTCTCTGTCAGAGGGACACACACTTTCTCCTTTTTTATTTACATTGTTGTGTTAGTTTCAGGTATACAGCAAACTGAATACTTGTACATATACATATATCCACTCTTTCTTAGATTATTTTCCCACATAGATCATCACAAAGTATGCAATAGAGTTCTCTGTGCCGTACATTATGCTATGTCTTTCAGTTCAGTTCAGTCGCCCAGTCGTGTCCGACTCTTTGCGACCCCATGAATCGCAGCACGCCAGGACTCCCTGTCCATCACCAACTCCCGGAGTTCACTCAGATTCACGTCCATCGAGTCCGTGATGCCATAGAGCCATCTCATCCTCTGTCGTCCCCTTCTCCTCCTGCCCCCAACCCCTCCCAGCATCAGGGTCTTTTCCAATGAGTCAACTCTTCGCATGAGGTGGCCAAAGTACTGGAGTTTCAGCTTTAGCATCATTCCTTCCAAAGAAATCCCAGGGCTGATCTCTTTCAGAATGGACTGGTTGGATCTCCTTGCAGTCCAAGGGACTCTCAAGAGTCTTCTCCAACACCACATTTCAAAACCATCAATTCTTTGGTGCTCAGCATTTTTCACAGTCCAACTCTCACATCCATACATGACTACTGGAAAAACCATAGCCTTGACTAGGCGGATCTTAGTCGGCAAAGTAATGTCTCTGCTTTTGAATATGCTATCTAGGTTGGTCATAACTTTTCTTCCAAGGATTAGTTATCTGTTTTATATATAGTAGTGTGTATATGTCAACCCCAATCTTCCAATTTATGCATCCCACATCCTTTTCCCCTCTAGTAACCATAAGTTTGTTTTCTGTATCTGTAATTCTGTTTTTCTTTTGTAAGTTCATTCCAGGTATATATCATATATAATATTTCTCTTTCTCGGTGTGATAATCTCCAGGTCCGTCCATGTTGCTGCAAATGGCATTATTTCATTCCTTCTTATGGCTAAGTAATATTCCATTGTATATATAAAATAACTACCACATTGTCTTTATTTATTCATCTGTCAACAGACATTCAGGTTGCTTCCATGTCTTGGCTAAATAGTACTGCAATGAACATAGGAGTGCATGTATCTTTTCAGATTAGAGTTTTCTCCAGAGATATGCCGAAGAGAGGGATTGCTGGATCATATGGTAATTCTGACTTCAGTTTCTTAAGGAACCTCCGTACTGTTTTCCATAATGCTTGTACCAATTTACATTCCCACCAACAAACTAGAAGGGTTATAGGGACACACTCTCTTATGTAAGAGAAACAGTTACAAAAATGAGGGACAGTTGCAATTACAAAAATGAGGGACCCTGGCATGCCAGTGATTAAGGCACCAAGCCTCTACTGCAGAGGGCACAGGTTCAATCTCC
>NW_024077905.1:0-1417 GCF_014754425.2 Oryx dammah
GAGGAGGAAACGGGGCTCCTCTTGATGTGGGCGGGACCCTTGGTGTTCGTCTCGAGTGGAGGCGGGTATGTAGGGAAACTTCTTGAGTTGCAGCAAGGGTGTGAAGGACCCTTTCAAAGATCAAGAGGGAAGGTGTGATTTGCCTCGAGACGCCTCAGCGGAAACTGGCCTCATTTCACCTGGAGGGGAGAACCTCGAGGATTTTCTCGAGTTTTGGCGGGATCTTCTCGAGGTACGACGTAGACCTCTGGGTCCCGCCCTTGTGGCCTCAGGAAAGGCCAGTCTCCATGCGAGTTGCGAGCGGCCTGTCAGGAAACCTCTGAATTCCGTGCCATGGCCTACGTCGTCGTCTGGAGTCTATGACGGAACCTGTGGATTCCTCTCCACTGCTGACATGGATCTTGGGGTACTTCCGGAGGCAACCACAGGGGAGTCTGACCTAGTCTCGAGTGGGGACATGCACGTCCTCATTCCTCACGAGCTGGAGCAGCCGCGGCAGGCTTCCCGTCGCCTTGATACAGGGATCTGCGGCATTCCATGGATGCTTTCCCACGACGGTTTCCCACAGGGCTATCATACGTGCCACTGTGGTGTGAGTCTATCCTCGGTGTGTACGTCGACACAGTGCAGGGAAATCAGGTTCATCTACAGTGGACTGAGACATTTTGGGCACATTGGGAATGGTGGCACCACCGCTGGAGTTACTCTCGAATTTCCTGTGGAGAGCGCCTCCTCTGAGATGTGCAAGGAAAGCCGGTAATCCTTCCCGATGATGCAGGAAACGGAACCGTCATCTAGAGCTATGAGGAGGAAACGGGGCTCCTCTTGATGTGGGCGGGACCCTCGGGGTTCCTCTCGAGTGGAGGCGGGTATGTAGGGGAAATTCTTGAGTTGCAGCAAGGGTGTGAAGGACCCTTTCGAAGATCAAGAGGGAAGGTGTGATTTGCCTCAAGACGCCTCAGCGGAAACTGGCCTCATTTCACCTGGAGGGGAGAACCTCGAGGCTTTTCTCGAGTTTTGGTGGGACCTTCTCGTGTTACGACGTAGACCTCTGGGACCCTCCCTTGTGGCCTCAGGAAAGGCCAGTCTCCATGCGAGTTACGAGCGGCCGGTCGGGAATCCTCTGCATTCCGTGCCATGGTCTATTTCCTCGTCTGGAGTCTATGACGGAACCTGTGGTTTCCTATCCACTGCTGACATGGATCTTGGGGTACTCCGGAGGCAACCACAGGGGAGTCTGTCCTAGTCTCGAGTGGGGACATGCACGTCCGCATTCCTCACGAGCTGGAGCAGCCCCGGCAGTCTTTCCGTCGCCTTGATACAGGGATCTGCGGCATTCCATGGAGGCTTTCCCACGAGAGTTTCCCACCGGACTGTCACACGTGCCACTGTGGTGTGAGTCGATCCTCGGTGTGCA
>NW_024077906.1:0-1417 GCF_014754425.2 Oryx dammah
AGGATGAGATGGCTGGATGGCATCACGGACTCGATGGACGTGAGTCTAGTGAACTCCGGGAGTTGGTGATGGAGAGGGAGGCCTGGCGTGCTGCGATTCATGGGGTCGCAGAGTCGAAAAAGACTGAGCGACTGAACTGAACTGATATATAGTATAGTTGTATCAGTTCAGTTCAGTTCAGTAGCTCAGTCATGTCCAACTCTTTGCGACCCCATGAATCGCAGCACGCCAGGCCTCCCTGTTTATCACCAACTCCCGGAGTTCACTCAGACTCACGTCCATCGAGTCCGAGATGCCATCCAGCCATCTCATCCTCAGTCGTCCCCTTCTCCTCCTGCCCCCAATCCCTCATAGTAATATATAATTACTATAATGAAAAGAATATAAAAAATATCAATGGACAATCAATTATTAGTAACATTACCATAAATCATTAATATTGATATTATTTGCTATTATTTTACTATTGTGTTAATAACTATATTCATTTTAAAGACATGTATATCATTTTAAATATTCAGAATACATTGAATTTTACTCTTAAAGATTGTTGAATAGTGATATAGGAAAAATGCTTGCCAGATATGCTAATGCTGTCTATTATAAAAGTTTAGTGAGAGATTCCTTGAAAGGAAAGGAGTCTTCTGTAATGTCATCAGAAATTATTCTTCAGAATGACCGTTAACTAAAACTACAAAATTATGTCACTAACAAAGAAGCACAATTAGAAAATGCTGACTCTAATACAACTATGCCATAGGGTAAAAACAATTAATTTGCTTTGCTTTCTCCAATAATGTAAATTTTGCTGACAGGGAAGTATGATAGCAATTTTCTATCAACTAAATCTATATTTTGCTTAGCAGAGCTAGAAATCATGTAATAATGTCCATCTGGGTTACCTCGGGGTTAAAGTTTAAATATAGCTTGCTAAATAAGTTGATTTTGCTAAATAAGTTGATCTATTCCTAAATGCTACTGAGAGATTTTGCAGCTCTCTGGGTTTCAGTTGTAAAAATCAAGGATGTGTGACATAACAGTTAAAGAAAATATTTTCAGTAGCATTTTCTATTATTTGTGTATTTCCCAGTTGATTAATGGAACAAATTTATAGGACTTGTGCTGTCAAATTTAAGAAAAGGAACACAGTCATATTCACAAGCCTAGGGAAAAGTGCAATATTTGTAATCAATGAATTCCTATATCACAGAGAAAATCATGGTGACATGTATAACAAAATACCTGGCTAAAGGTTCCAAATAAGTGGCCCCTCAGTTCAGTTCATTTGCTCAGTCGTGTCCAACTCTGTGACCCCATGAATCGCAGCACGCCAGGCCTCCCTCTGCATCACCAACTCCCGGAGTTCACTCAGACTCACGTCCATCGAGTCCGTGATGCCATCCAGCCATCTCATCCT
>NW_024077907.1:0-1416 GCF_014754425.2 Oryx dammah
TTTGGAAAGCCTTTTCTACACAGTTGTCTCTAACATATCCCCATGCATCACTCTTATTGCCCTTGTACCTGCATGTGTGTGTGTGTGTGTGTGTGTGTGTGTGCAAACTCCCTTCAAGAGTTTAGATGGAAAAAGGACTTTAGTCCCCATTCTCATGTCCCTAGCACGTAAGAGACTGCCTGGCATGTGTTAATAATTAGGAAACATTTGTGAATAAATTAATTTCTATGAGTACACGGATTGAATAGATTCTTGCCTACTGGTTTTACAAATAAGGAACCTGAGACTGAGAGAAATCAATTCTTTTCAGGGTCTTCAAAGTAGACAAAGATAGAAACAAGACTGAAACCAATGAAGGAATCCTTTGATGGTTCCAGTCCAAAAGACATATTTCAGGCAAATCAGAACTCAGTGATGATAAAACCTAAAAGAGACACATGTACCCCAATGTTCATTGCAGCACTGTTTATAATAGCCAAGACATGGAAACAACCTAGATGTACATCAGCAGACGATTGGATAAGAAAGCTGTGGTACATATACACCATGGAGTATTACTCAGCCATTAAAAAGAATACATTTGAATCAGTTCTAATGAGATGAATGAAACTGGAGCCGATTATACAGAGTGAAGTAAGCCAGAAAGAAAAACACCAATACAGTATACTAATGCATATATATGGAATTTAGAAAGATGGTAATGATGACCCTGTATGCAAGATAGCAAAAGAGACACAGATGTATAGAATGGACTTTTGGACTCTGAGGGAGAGGGAGAGGGTGGGATGATTTGGGAGAATGGCATTGAAACATGTATACTAACATGTAAGAAACGAAGTGCCAGTCTATGTTCTATACAGGATACAGGATGCTTGGGGCTGGTGCATGTGGATGATCCAGAGAGATGATATGGGGTGGGAGGTGGGAGGGGGATTCAGGATTGGGAGCTCGTATACACCCGTGGTGGATTCATGTCAATGTATGGCAAAACCAATACAGTATTATAAAGTAAAATAAAGTAAAAACAAAACTTTTTAAAAATCCATGGGGAATGAAAAGGAACACTCAGAAGAATACTGGTAGTATAGAGAAGAGATGAAAAACACTATTTGCAGAAAAAAAAAAAAGAAGAAGAAGAAAAGAAAGAAAGAAATAATGCGCTATGAATATGCTTTATTGGAGAATCAAAGAAATAGACATACTAAGTGCTCACGGGGTGGAGAACACAACACGGATTACAGACGGGCACAGGGCACAGAGAGATCAAGCAATGATCCTGCTGCTCTTCTTCCAACAATGTGGTGTCACCTTCAGCAACCATGCCTTTACTCTGTCAGCTGTCAGTTGAGGAGGGAGATTAAGTTAGACACAATCCGTCACCATGGCCAAAGGGAGGACAATGGAAGAGCCTGAATC
>NW_024077908.1:0-1416 GCF_014754425.2 Oryx dammah
AGCCCAGACTTGCCTCGCTGCTAGTGTTGCTGCCCAGGAAGAAGCATGATGAACCTGGTTGGGAGACGCCACTGGCGCCTTCCTGGCCTCAGCTCCTCTCCTGCCTTGCCTTTGCACCTAGGGCCCAGGCGCCCTTAGGGAGGGTTTAGGCACCGGTGGCTTTCACCCTGCCAAGGGCTCCAGAACTTAGCGCTGTGTCAGACGGGAGGGAAGCCCAACTGCAAGGCTTCTCCTTCTGGTATTACGACTCCCGGACTCAGCGCAGCACAGAGAGCGCCGGGCTGCTCCCAGGGCCCCTGGGTGGGGGAGTCAGCCCGAAAACGTGGAGGCTGGGTCCCTCCTCGTCTTCTAGCGCTTGAGAGACCGAGATTCCCTAGGGCTCCCCTCCCCAGCACAGACGCGTGCAAGTGGTTTGGGCCTGCCCCTGCGGTTCTGAGCTCCCGGCCACAGCTCCAGCTCAGGGAAGCAGCCCTGGAGAGAAGACCTCCGGGAGGCGCGTGGCGCCCCCTCATGGAAGACGAATGCACAGCACGCTTGGAAGCGAGCCTCATCAGTGGAGTAGCAGGCAGCCCAGCTGTGTGCGTCTGCAAAGCCTCGATGGGAGATCCTAAGTGCGTCTCTAGAACGGTAGAGCTCCAGCTCTGCTCAGAGGCCCGATCTGGGAGAGTCCCTGGTGTGAGGCTGCTCTGCCCTGGGCGAGACTAGCCCAGACTTGCCTCACTGCTAGTATTGCTGCCCAGGAAGAAGCATGCTTCATAAGGTTGAGAGAAGCCACTGGCGCCTTCCTGGCCTCAGCTCCTCTCCTGCCTTGCCTTTGCGCCTAGGGCCCAGGCGCCCTTGGGGAGGGTTTAGGCGCCGGTAGCTTTCACCCTGCCAAGGGGTCCAGCACTTAGCGCTGTGTCAGACGGGAGGGAAGCCCAACTCCAAGGCTTCCCCAGCTGGTGCTAGGCCTCCCGGACTCAGCGCAGCACAGAGAGCACTGGGCTGTTCCCAGGGCCCCTGGGTGGGGGAGGAAGCCCGAAAACGTGGAGGCTGGGTCCCGCCGCGGCTTCTAGCGCTTCAGAGACCGAGTTTCCCTAGGGCTCTCCTCCCCAGCACAGATGCGTGCAAGTGGTTTGGGCCTGCCCCTGCGGTTCTGAGCTCCCTCCCACAACCCCAGCTCAGGGAAGCAGCCCGGGAGCCAAGACCTCCGGGAGGCCCGTGGCGCCCCCTCATGGAAGACGAATGCACAGCATGCTGGGAAGCGTGCCTCATCAGGGGAGGAGCAGGCAGCCCAACTGCATGCATCTGCAAGGCCTCGATGGGAGATCCCAAGTGCGTCTCTAGAACGGCAGAGCTCCAGCTTTGCTCAGAGGCCCGATATGGCAGGGTCCCTGGTGTGAGGCTTCTCTGCCCTGAGAGAGACTAGCCCAGACT
>NW_024077909.1:0-1416 GCF_014754425.2 Oryx dammah
CCCCTGCACCGACTGCAGAGGAATCCCGACAGGCCCCTCTCAACTCGATTGGAGACACTGGCCTGTCCTGAGGCCACAAGGGAGGGCCCCGGAGGTCCCCGTCGTAACTCGAGAAGGTCCCGCAGCAACTCGAGAAAATCCAGGAGGTTCTCCCCTCCAGGCGACATGAGGCCCTTTTCCGCTGAGGCGTCTCGAGGCAAATCACCCCTTCCCTCTTGAACTTCAAAAGGGTCCTTCACACCCTTTCTGCAACACAAGAAGTTCCCTGACATACACGCCTCCACTCGAGAGGAACACCGAAGGTCCCGCCCACATCAAGAGTAGCCCCGTTTCTTCCTCAAAGCTCGAGATGAGGGTTCCTTTCCCTTCTTCGTCGGGAAAGGATTCCCTGCTTTGCTGTCGCATCTCGCAGGCGGCGCTCTCCACAGGAAAGTCAAGAGGAACTCCAGGGGTCGTGCCACCATTCCCAAAGTGCACAAAATGTCTCAGTCCACTCCAGAACAACCTGATTTCCCTGCATTTCCTCGACATGCACGCCGAGGATCGACTCACACCACAGTGGCACGTGTGACAGCCCTGTAGCAAAGCCTCGTGGGAAAGCCGATAAAGAATGCCACAGATCCCTGTAAGAAAGCGCCGCTAAGCCTGCCACGGCTGCTCCAGCTCGTGAGGAAAGCGGATGTGCATGTCCCCACTCGAGACGTGGACTGACTCCCCTGTGGATCCCACAGAGGACACCACGATCCATGTCAGCACTGGAGAGGAATCCTCAGATTCCGTCATCGACTCCAGATGAGGTCTAAGGCCCCGGCACCGACTGCAGAGGAATCCCGACAGGACCCTCGCAACTCGTATGGAGACTGAAGTGTCCTGCGGTCACAAGGGAGGGTCCCAGAGGTCCCCGTCGTAACTCGAGAAGGTCCCGCCGCAACTCGAGAAAATCCAGGAGGTTCTCCCCTCCAGTCGAGATGAGGCCCTTTTCCGCTGAGGCGTCTCGAGGCAAATCACCCCTTCCCTCTTGTACTTCGAAAGGGTCATTCACACCCTTGCTGCAACTCAAGAAGTTCCCCGACATACCCGCCACCACTCGAGAGGAACACCGAGGGTCCCGCCCACAACAAGAGGAGCCCCGTTTACTCCTCAAAGCTCAAGATGAGGGTTCCTTTCCCTGCTTCGTCGGGAAAGGATTCCCGGCTTTGCTGTCGCATCTCGGAGGCAGCTCTCTCCACAGGAAAGTCGAGAGGAACTCCAGGAGTCGTGCCACCATTCGCAATGTGCCCAAAATGTCTCAGTCCACTCCAGAAGAACCTCATTTCCCTGCACTTCCTTGACATGCACGCTGAGGATCGACTCACACCACCGTGGCACTTGTGACAGCCCTGTCGGAAAGCCTCGTGGGAAAGCCTCTAAAGAATG
>NW_024077910.1:0-1416 GCF_014754425.2 Oryx dammah
GTGAATGGTGGCACGACCCCTGGAGTTCCTCTCGACTTTCCTGTGGAGAGCGCCGCCTCCGAGATGCGACACCAAAGCCGGGAATCCTTTCCCGACGAAGCAGGGAAAGGAACCCTCATCTCGAGCTTTGAGGAGGAATCGGGGCTCCTCTTGTGTGGGCGGGACCCTCGGTGTTCCTCTGGAGTGGAGGCGGGTATGTCTGGGAACTTCTTGAGTTGCATCAAGGGTGTGAAGGACCCTTTCAAAGTTCAAGAGGGAAGGGGTGATTTGCCTCGAGATGCCTCAGCGGAAAAGGGCCTCATCTCGCCTGGAGGGGAGAACCTCCTGGATTTTCTCGAGTTGCGGCAGGACCTTCTTGTGTTACGACGGGGACCTCTGGGACCCTCCCTTGTGGCCTCAGGGCAGGCCAGTCTCCATGCGAGTTGCGAGGGGCCTGTCGGGATTCCTCTGCAGTCGGTGCCGGGGCCTAAGAGCTCGTGTGGAGTCTATGACGGAACCTGAGGATTCCTCTCCAGTGCTGACATGGATCTTGGGGTCCTTCTGGGGGCCCCACAGGGGAGTCAGTCCTCGTCTCGAGTGGGGACATACACGTCCGCTTTCCTCACGAGCTGGAACAGCCGTGGCAGGCTTCCCGGCGCCTTGATACAGGGATCTGTGGCATTCTTTGGAGGCTTTCCCACGAGGCTTTGCGACAGGGATGTTACACGTGCCACTGTGGTGTGAGTCGATCCTTGGCGTGCATGTCGAGGAAGTGCAGGGAAATCAGGTTCTTCTGGAGTGGAGTGAGACATTTTGTGCACATTGGGAATGGTGGCAAGACCCCTGGTTTTCCTCTCGACTTTCCTGCTGAGAGCGCCGCCTCAGAGATGCGACAGCAAAGCCGGGAGTCCTTTCCCGACGAAGCAGGTAAAGGAACCCTCATCTCTAGCTTTGAGGAGGAAACGGGGCTCCTCTTGATGTGGGCGGGACCCTCGGTGTTCCTCTCGAGTGGAGGCGGGTATGTCGGGGAACTTCTTGAGTTGCAGCAAGGGTGTCAAGACCCTTTCTAAGTTCAAGAGGGAAGGGGTGATTTGCCTCGAGACGCGTCAGCGAAAAAGGGCCTCATCTCGCTGGAGGGGAGAACCTCCTGGATTTTCTCGAGTTGCGGCGGGACCTTCTCGAGTTACGACGGGGACATCTGGGACCCTCCCTTGTGGCCTCAGGACAGGCCAGTCTCCATGCGAGTTGCGAGTTGCCTGTCCGAATTCCTCTTCAGCCGGTGCCGGGGCCTAAGACCTCGTGTGGAGTCTATGACGGAACCTGAGGATTCCTCTCCAGTGCTGACATGGATCTTCGGGTCCTTCTGGGGGCCCCACAGGGGAGTCAGTCGTCGTCTCGAGTGGGGACATGCATGTCCGCTTTTCTCACGGGCTGGAG
>NW_024077911.1:0-1415 GCF_014754425.2 Oryx dammah
GGTTGCAGGACTGAGGTCCCCGATTTATTTGCTGCTATTGTCTGAAGGGTTATTTTTTCATTTCTAGAGGTCGCCCACTTTCCTTGGCTGGTGGACCCATACACGTTCCAAGCGTGTGACAGTTAACAACCCCTGCCTTTCTCTTCTTCTTTTAGGCAGCTGTATCATGAACTTCTAGCTAACCCAGCTAATTCGGGACAGTTTATCTGCATTAAGGTCAATTGATTAGAAGCCGTAATTATACCTACAGAATCTCTTTGTCAGGTAACATATTTATGAGCATGGTATCTCCAGCGGTTAGCACCTGGGATCTTTGGTTGGGGGGAGGGGTGTGGTGGGAATACTCTGCCTATAAGATGAAGTTAAAAATTATTTTAAAACATTAAAATATGCTTCAAAATATTATTTTATTAACTCAATAACATCTCTAGTTGCAAGTGTGACTGCTAGTTACCTAAGCAAATTGAATTCAGACCATGTATTTTCTTTTCTTCTGTTGAAGTTATTTCTGTTTCCTGTGGTTAGCTCCAGGTCAGAGATGGCATGGTTCTGGCCAGCGTGTAAGAGAGGTATAAGACACAAGGAGAGGTTTGCCGCTGGTTCTTGAGGACACTCCCAGGAGCGTGCGTGGAAATATCTTCCCCATTCCAAAGTCTAAATCCTAGAGTCCAGATCATAGCAGCCTCCTAGCTCAGGGAAGCAGCTCTGGGGAGATTTGGGCTATAGGTCAGAAAGTCTGGAAGAAGAAGAGAAAACCTGGGTCCCACTTGATTCAGCTGAGAAGTGGGTCCCATCAACACTGAACCAATGGTACCTTAGATCTCCAAGGCATGAGCCCTGGACTCCTTCTTACTGTTCAAAGCAGATATAGTTAATTTCATGTGATTGAAAACACTGCACATGATACCCAGAAAAAAGAATTTGGTTGTTTCTAATTAAGTGACAGAATGTGGTCCACTGGAGAAGGGAATGGCAAACCACTTCAGTATTCTTGCCTTGAGAACCACATGAACAGTATGAAAAGGCAAAATGATATGATACCAAAAGAGGAACTCCCCAGGTCAGTAGGTGCCCAATATGCTACTGGAGGTCAGTGGAGAAATAAATCCAGAAAGAATGAAGGGATGGAGCCAAAGCAAAAAACAATACCCAGCTGTGGATGTGACTGGTGATAGAAGCAAGGTCCGATGCTGTAAAGAGCAATATTGCATAGGAACCTGGAATGTCAGGTCTATGAATCAAGGCAAATTGGAAGTGGTCAAACAAGAGATGGCAAGAGTGAACTTCAACATTCTAGGAATCAGCAAACTAAAATGGACTGGAATGGGTGAATTTAACTCAGATGACCATTATATCTACTACTGCGGGCAGGAATCCCTCAGAAGAAATGGAGTAGCCATCATGGTCAACAGAAG
>NW_024077912.1:0-913 GCF_014754425.2 Oryx dammah
GGGAATTACCTAAGTGGGGAGAGCAGTCAAGGTGTCTCTTGTTAGCTAAAAGAGGTGACTTTTCGGAGAGGGCCTCCTTTCCAAAGGGGGGCGCTGCTTGCCAGGGTAACTAAGCACATGGTTAGAGGATTGGAATTTCTGGTCCCTCCCCTGCCCTCCTCCTCCCCCAACCATGTTTGGGAAAGCCCGAAGGGCTTCTGGTTGAAGCAATCACCAACAGCCACTGATTTAATCAATTGTGCTTGTGTGATAACGCCTCCATAAAAACCCCCAAACAGGGTCTGGACAGCTTCTGGGTTGATGAACACATGCAGATTTGGGGAAAGTGAGGCCCGGAGAGTGTGAAGTTCCGTGCCTCCCCCGCAAACACCCTGTCCTATGTATCCCCCTCCATCTGCTGTTCCTGAGTTTATTACCTTTTACAATAAGACTGTGATCTACTAGGCAACATGTTTCTCTGAGTTCCGTGACCACTCGGCAAATTAATAGAACCCAAAGTCATTAGAACCTCTGAAGGGGTAGCCAGTGGGTCAGAGCGCAGGTGACAATCTGGGCTGGCAAATGATGGCTGGAGTTGGGGGAGGGTCTTGTAGGGCTGGGCCTTTAACCTGTGGGGTCTGGAACTACCCCCAGATAGGCAGTGTCCACACCGAGTTAAGTTGCAGGACCCCCAGGTGCTGTCACAGAAGTGCTGGGTGATGCCGGGGAAACAACGCATGCATGTTGGAACTGGAAGAAGCCTCGTCACTTCTTAGTACAACTCGATCTTTCCTGGTGGCCATAACCAATGTCTTTATGCTTGATGTTTATTTCAAAGTCAGACGTTTTAAAGAAGATATGTGTGGCGAAGGATTTAACTGGACTTGGAAAGGCTCTTCTTTCTCCTTGGTGAGCATGGCCATTCCATTATCAT
>NW_024077912.1:1013-1415 GCF_014754425.2 Oryx dammah
CTGGGTTCAATCCCTGGGTGGAGAAGATCCCCTGGAGGAGGAAATGGCAACCCATTTCAGTATTCTTGCCTGAAAAATTCCACGGATAGAGGATCTTGGGTGCTACAGGCCACAGGGCTGCAAAGAGTTGGACACGAATGAGCAACTGAACATGCACACAGTCGTGCAAATACTGTTGGCATCTCTGTTGGACAAATGGTGAGACTTCATTGCTGTTGTTGTTCAGTCATCCGATTTTGTCTGATTCTTTGTGACCTCATGGACTGTACACTCCAAGGAACTGTCTAGGCCAGAATACTGGAGTGGGTAGTGTTTCCCTTCTCCAGGGGATTTTTCTGACGCCCCACATATTGCAAGAGTCAACTTGAGAATTCTTGTTTTTTATTTCATTTCAAATAGCCT
>NW_024077913.1:0-393 GCF_014754425.2 Oryx dammah
CATCTCGCCTGGAGGGGAGAACCTCCTGGATTTTCTCGAGCTGCGGCGAGACCTTCTCGAGTTACGACGGGGACCTGTGGGACCCTCCCTTGTGGCCTCAGGACAGGCCAGTCTCCATGCGAGTTGCGTGGGGCCTGTCCGGAGTCCTCTGCAGTCAGTGCCGGCGCCTAAGACCTAGTTTGGATTCTATGAGGGAACCTGAGGATTCCTCTCCAGTGCTGACATAATCTTGGGGTCCTTCTGTGGGCTCCACAGGGGAGTCAGGCCTCGTCTCGAGTGGGGACATGCACGTCCGCTTTCCTCACGAGCTGGAGCAGCCGTGGCAGGCTTCCCGGCGCCTTGATACAGGGATCTGTGGCATTCTTTGGAGGCTTTCCCACGAGGCTTTGTGAC
>NW_024077913.1:493-1415 GCF_014754425.2 Oryx dammah
ATTCTGGAGTGGACTGAGACATTTTGTGCACATTGGGATGGTGGCACGAACCCTGGAGTTCCTCTCGACTTTCCTGTGGAGAGCGCCGCCTCCGAGATGCGACAGCAAAGCCGGGAATGCTTTCCCGACGAAGCAGGGAAAGGAACCCTCATCTCGAGCTTTGAGGAGGAAACGGGGCTCCTCTTGATGTGGGCGGGACCCTCGGTGTTCCTCTGGAGTGGAGGCGGGTATGTCGGGGAACTTCTTGAGTTGCAGCAAGGGTGTGAAGGACCCTTTCGAAGTTCAGGAGGGGAGGGGTGATTTGCCTTGAGACGCCTCAGCGGAAAAGGGCCTCATCTCGCCTGGAGGGGAGAACCTCCTGGATTTTCTCGAGTTGCGGCGGGACCTTCTCGAGTTACGACGGGGACCTCTGGGACCCTCCCTTGTGGCCTCAGGACAGGCCAGTCTCCATGCGAGTTGCGAGGGGCCTGTCGGGAGTCCTCTGCAGTCAGTGCCGGAGCCTAAGACCTAGTGTGGAGTCTATGACGGAACCTGAGGATTCCTCTCCAGTGCTGACATAATCTTGGGGTCCTTCTGTGGGCTCCACAGGGGAGTCAGGCCTCGTCTCGAGTGGGGACATGCACGTCCGCTTTCCTCACGAGCTGGAGCAGCCGTGGCAGGCTTCCCGGCGCCTTGATACAGGGATCTGTGGCATTCTTTGGAGGCTTTCACACGAGGCTTTGCGACAGGGCTATTACACGTGCCACTGTGGTTTGAGTCGATCCTCGGCGTGCATGTCGAGGAAGTGGAGGGAAATCAGGTTCTTCTGGAGTGGACTGAGACATTTTGTGCACATTGGGAATGGTGGCACGAACCCTGGAGTTCCTCTCGACTTTTCCTCCTCAAAGCTCGAGATGAGGGTTCCTTTCCCTGCTTCGTCGTG
>NW_024077914.1:0-1415 GCF_014754425.2 Oryx dammah
TTCCAGACAAGAAGTGACACACCACTTATGGGTTTAGCTGTGTCTTTTAAGGTGAAATTTTCTCAGCAGCAAGGCAAGGCATCATGAAGAGGCTAGTGGGCACTGTGCTGGGGCTTTTGCTTGCCCAGGTTTGCTGTGAGTTGGGGCTGCCCTGCAGGGGAATCTGAAGAAACAAGCAGCTGCTGTACTGTTGAGAGAGGGAGTAGAAAGACTGGAGAAGTCCTGCACACTGCCGTCTGTGGGGTCGCACAGAGTCGAACACGACTGAAGTGACTTAGCAGCAGCAGCACACTTCCTACCCTTCTCAACATCTATGGGAGCTGGAGGGACACGTTCAGGGTTTTTTCAGAGTTACAGCGAGCCTCACCTGTGACTGTCTGTCTCTTTCTCATCAGGTGTGAGAAGGGTGGATGTGGAGCAGAGTCCCCCAGCCCTGACTCCACAGGAGGGAGCCAGCTCTACACTGTGGTGTAATTTCTCCACCTTGGCAGACAGTATGAGGTGGTATCTTCAGAAGCCTGGGGGCCGCCTCATCCACCTCATTTACATTCCTTCAGGAACAAGGCAAGAAGGAAGATTAAATGCCACGGCAGTCCCTGCAGAACGCCGCAGCTCACTGCACATTTCCTCCTTGCGGACCACAGACTCAGGCACTTACTTCTGTGCCGTGCAGCACAGTGCTCCCCAGGCACCTGCAGCCCCTACACAAACCCTCTGCGGGCTCAGCCCCTCCTCCAGCCACAGTCACACCATGAGGCCACCACAGGGCATTTGCAGTGCTTCTTATTGGCCTTACAGATTTGAGACTTTGGTCTTTATCTTCCTCTCAATCTTTATCTTCTGCGCTAGAGTCTCAAACTTGTAGCTAGGAGAAGTCTATTAATAGATAAGAAAGTGAAAGTGAAAGGCGCTCAGTCGGGTCCGACTCTTTGCGACCCCATGGACTATAGAGCCCATGGAGTTCTCCAGGCCAGACCAGAATACTGAAGTGGGTAGCCTTTCCCTTCTCCAGGGGATCTTTTTAACCAGCTGAACCACAAGGGAAGCCCAAGAATACTGGAGTGGGTAGCCTATCCTTTCTCCAGCGGATCTTCCCGACCCATGAATGGAACCGGGGTCTCCTGCATTACAGGCGGATTCTTTACCAGCTGACCTATGAGGGAAGCCCTATCAAAATAAATATTTAGCTACAATATGCTCTACTTCAAAATGGGAAGAAGTGAAAGGAACTAAAAGAAGAGACAAGTGACTCCAAGAAGATGTTATTCAGCTAAGTTGGCTGTCCCAAGAATGTCCATCCAAACCTACCTCACCATAATTCGTCCCAACAGACAATTGCAGATACATCTCATCCTCCTACTGCAGCACAGCAAACAAAAAATACATATATGCTCAATGGTTAATATGAACTTGGT
>NW_024077915.1:0-1415 GCF_014754425.2 Oryx dammah
CAGTTAAAGAATATGTCCTGGAATATGAAGCCAAGTGGGCCTTAGCATCGCTAGGAACAAAGCTAGTGGAGGTGATGGAATTTCAGTTGAGCTATTTCAAATCCTGAAAGATGATACTGTGAAAGTGCTGCACTCACTATGCCAGCAACTTTCAAAAACTCAGCAGTGGCCTCAGGACTGGAAAAGGTCAGTTTTCATTCCAGTCCCAAAGAAAGGCAATGCCAAACAATGCTCAAACTACCACACAGTTGCACTCATCTCACACGCTAGTAAAGTAAAGCTCAAAATTCTCCAAGCCAGGCTTCAGCAGTATGGGAACCTTGAACTTCCATATGTTCAAGCTGGTTTTACAAAAGACAGAGGAACCAGAGATCAAATTGCCAACATCCACTGGATCATCAAAAAAGCAAAACAGTTCCAGAAAAACATCTATTTTTGCTTGATTGACGATGCCAAAGCCTTTGACTGTGTGGATCACAATAAACTGTGGAAAGTTCTGAAAGAAATGGGAATACCAAACCACCTGACCTGCCTCTTGAGAAACCTATATGCAGGTCAGGAAGCAACAGTTAGAACTGGACATGGAACAACAGACTGGTTCCAAATAGGAAAAGGAGTATGTCAAGGCTGTATATTGTCACCCTGCGTATTTAACTTATTTGCAGAGTACATCATTAGAAACGCTGGACTGGAAGAAGCACAAGCTGGAATCAAGATTTCTGGGAGAAATATCAATAACCTCAGATATGCAAATGACACCACCCTTATGGCAGAAAGTGAAGAGGAAATCAAAAGCCTCTTGGTGAAAGTGGAGAGTGAAAAAGTTTGCTTAAAGCTCAACATTCGGAAAACGAAGATCATGGCATCTGGTCCCATCACTTCATGGCAAATAGATGGGGAAACAGTGGAAACAGTGTCAGACTTTATTTTGGGGGGGCTCCAAAATCACTGCAGATGGTGACTGCAGCCATGAAATTAAAAGACGCTTATTCCTTGGAAGAAAAGTTATGACCAACCTAGATAGCATATTCAAAAGCATAGACATTACTTTGCCAACAAAGGTCCATCTAGTCAAGGCTATGGTTTTTCTTGTGGTCATATATGGATGTGAGAGTTGGACTGTGAAGAAAGCTGAGCACTGAAGAATTGATGCTTTTGAACTGTGGTGTTGGAGAAGACTCTTGAGGGTCCCTTGGACTGCAAGGAGATCCAACCAGTCCATTCTGAAGGAGATCAACCTTGGGATTTCTTTGGATGGAATGATGCTAAAGCTGAAACTCTAGTACTTTGGCCACCTCATGCGAAGAGTTCATTCATTGGACAAGACTGTGATGCTGGGAAGGATTGGGGGCAGGAAGAGAAGGGGATGACAGAGGATGAGATGGCTGGATGGCATCCCCGACTCGATGGACGTG
>NW_024077916.1:0-1415 GCF_014754425.2 Oryx dammah
CAGTTAAAGAATATGTCCTGGAATATGAAGCCAAGTGGGCCTTAGCATCGCTAGGAACAAAGCTAGTGGAGGTGATGGAATTTCAGTTGAGCTATTTCAAATCCTGAAAGATGATACTGTGAAAGTGCTGCACTCACTATGCCAGCAACTTTCAAAAACTCAGCAGTGGCCTCAGGACTGGAAAAGGTCAGTTTTCATTCCAGTCCCAAAGAAAGGCAATGCCAAACAATGCTCAAACTACAACACAGTTGCACTCATCTCACACGCTAGTAAAGTAAAGCTCAAAATTCTCCAAGCCAGGCTTCAGCAGTATGGGAACCTTGAACTTCCATATGTTCAAGCTGGTTTTACAAAAGACAGAGGAACCAGAGATCAAATTGCCAACATCCACTGGATCATCAAAAAAGCAAAACAGTTCCAGAAAAACATCTATTTTTGCTTGATTGACGATGCCAAAGCCTTTGACTGTGTGGATCACAATAAACTGTGGAAAGTTCTGAAAGAAATGGGAATACCAAACCACCTGACCTGCCTCTTGAGAAACCTATATGCAGGTCAGGAAGCAACAGTTAGAACTGGACATGGAACAACAGACTGGTTCCAAATAGGAAAAGGAGTATGTCAAGGCTGTATATTGTCACCCTGCGTATTTAACTTATTTGCAGAGTACATCATTAGAAACGCTGGACTGGAAGAAGCACAAGCTGGAATCAAGATTTCTGGGAGAAATATCAATAACCTCAGATATGCAAATGACACCACCCTTATGGCAGAAAGTGAAGAGGAAATCAAAAGCCTCTTGGTGAAAGTGGAGAGTGAAAAAGTTTGCTTAAAGCTCAACATTCGGAAAACGAAGATCATGGCATCTGGTCCCATCACTTCATGGCAAATAGATGGGGAAACAGTGGAAACAGTGTCAGACTTTATTTTGGGGGGGCTCCAAAATCACTGCAGATGGTGACTGCAGCCATGAAATTAAAAGACGCTTATTCCTTGGAAGAAAAGTTATGACCAACCTAGATAGCATATTCAAAAGCATAGACATTACTTTGCCAACAAAGGTCCATCTAGTCAAGGCTATGGTTTTTCTTGTGGTCATATATGGATGTGAGAGTTGGACTGTGAAGAAAGCTGAGCACTGAAGAATTGATGCTTTTGAACTGTGGTGTTGGAGAAGACTCTTGAGGGTCCCTTGGACTGCAAGGAGATCCAACCAGTCCATTCTGAAGGAGATCAACCTTGGGATTTCTTTGGATGGAATGATGCTAAAGCTGAAACTCTAGTACTTTGGCCACCTCATGCGAAGAGTTCATTCATTGGACAAGACTGTGATGCTGGGAAGGATTGGGGGCAGGAAGAGAAGGGGATGACAGAGGATGAGATGGCTGGATGGCATCCCCGACTCGATGGACGTG
>NW_024077917.1:0-1415 GCF_014754425.2 Oryx dammah
TAAGTCGCTTCAGTCATGTCTGACTCTGCGTGACCCCATAGATGGCAGCCCACCAGGCTCCCCGATCCCTGGGATTCTCTAGGCAAGAACACTGGAGTGGGTTGCCATTTCCTTCTCCAGTGCATGAAAGTGAAAATGAAAGTGAAGTCTCTCAGTCGTGTCTGACTCTTAGCCACCCCATGGACTGCAGCCCACCAGGCTCCTCTATCCATGGGATTTTCCAGGCAAGAGTATTGGAGCGGGGTGCCATGCCTTCTCCAATTCCTGTGAGGATCAGACAGACACTTATCTCAAATTCCACCAGGAATGATTTTACAAATGAGAAAACTGAGGTTAAGAGAGTGAAATGATGTTGACAAGCACTCATTCAAGGGTTTAAATCTGAACCTATGTTTCTTCTGCCCCCTACCGTGTGGCTCTAACCTAGAGTGAGTCACTGCCTGGAAAATCCTTCTCATCCTAGTAAACACAAATGTTTTAGAAACAAAAGTGGAATTTAGGGTAAAACTCATTCTTGTACAAAGACACTGCCACCCATAAACATGGAAAGAGCATACTTGAGAAAAATATTTATTTGCTATCCCATAGGCGCAGCCTAGAAAACTGCTAACATTGACACCTTGAAAGTAACCTCAAAAGACAGCACCATGGGGAGAGAATCTATCTTAAAAGCAAGGCAAATATAGGAAACTGGGCATAGAATGAATTGCTTCTTGGACACATGCAACCTTGTCTGGAGCCTTGCCTTTGCCACTTACTAGCGGTTCTCTGAAATTCGGTTTCCTCATTTACAAGGAGGTAATCACACCTATCTTGCAGAGGGTGAGATTTCAAGTGGCATCTTTTAAGCAAAGCCCCTAGAACAGCAATCATCCCACGGAAAGTGCTCAGTGATCATGGCCACAAATCGGGACCTCTAATCTGCTAGTGGAGGTGACGGAATTCCAGTTGCGCTATTTCAAATCCTGAAAGATGACACTGTGAAAGTGCTAAACTCAATATGCCAGCACATTTGGAAAACTCAGCAGTGGCCACAGGACTAGAAAAGGTCAGTTTTCATTCCAATCCCAAAGAAAGGCAATGCCAAAGAATGCTCAAACTACCACACAATTGCACTCATCTCACATGCTAGTAAAGTAATGCTCAAAATTCTCCAAGCCAGGCTTCAGAAATACATGAACCATGAACTTCCTGAAGTTCAAGCTGGTTTTGGAAAAGGCAGAGAAACCAGAGATCAAATTGCCAACATCTGTTGGATCATCAAAAAAGCAAGAGAGTTCGAGAAAAACATCTATTTCTGCTTTATTGACTATGCCAAAGCCTTTGACTATGTGGATCACAATAAATTGTGGAAAATTCTGAAAGAGATGGGAACACCAGACCACCTGACCTCCCTCTTGAGAAATCTGTATGCA
>NW_024077918.1:0-1415 GCF_014754425.2 Oryx dammah
TAAGTCGCTTCAGTCATGTCTGACTCTGCGTGACCCCATAGATGGCAGCCCACCAGGCTCCCCGATCCCTGGGATTCTCCAGGCAAGAACACTGGAGTGGGTTGCCATTTCCTTCTCCAGTGCATGAAAGTGAAAATGAAAGTGAAGTCTCTCAGTCGTGTCTGACTCTTAGCCACCCCATGGACTGCAGCCCACCAGGCTCCTCTATCCATGGGATTTTCCAGGCAAGAGTATTGGAGCGGGGTGCCATGCCTTCTCCAATTCCTGTGAGGATCAGACAGACACTTATCTCACATTCCACCAGGAATGATTTTTAAATGAGAAAACTGAGGTTAAGAGAGTGAAATGATGTTGACAAGCACTCATTCAAGGGTTTAAATATGAACCTATGTTTCTTCTGCCCCCTACCGTGTGGCTCTAACCTAGAGTGAGTCACTGCCTGGAAAATCCTTCTCATCCTAGTAAACACAAATGTTTTAGAAACAAAAGTGGAATTTAGGGTAAAACTCATTCTTGTACAAAGACACTGCCACCCATAAACATGGAAAGAGCATACTTGAGAAAAATATTTATTTGCTATCCCATAGGCGCAGCCTAGAAAACTGCTAACATTTGACACCTTGAAAGTAACCTCAAAAGACAGCACCATGGGGAGAGAATCTATCTTAAAAACAAGGCAAATATAGGAAACTGGGCATAGAATGAATTGCTTCTTGGACACATGCAACCTTGTCTGGAGCCTTGCCTTTGCCACTTACTAGCAGTTCTCTGAAATTCGGTTTCCTCATTTACAAGGAGGTAATCACACCTATCTTGCAGAGGGTGAGATTTCAAGTGGCATCTTTTAAGCAAAGCCCCTAGAACAGCAATCATCCCACGGAAAGTGCTCAGTGGTCATGGCCACAAATCGGGACCTCTAATCTGCTAGTGGAGGTGACGGAATTCCAGTGGAGCTATTTCAAATCCTGAAAGATGACACTGTGAAAGTGCTAAACTCAATATGCCAGCACATTTGGAAAACTCAGCAGTGGCCACAGGACTAGAAAAGGTCAGTTTTCATTCCAATCCCAAAGAAAGGCAATGCCAAAGAATGCTCAAACTACCACACAATTGCACTCATCTCACATGCTAGTAAAGTAATGCTCAAAATTCTCCAAGCCAGGCTTCAGAAATACATGAACCATGAACTTCCTGAAGTTCAAGCTGGTTTTGGAAAAGGCAGAGAAACCAGAGATCAAATTGCCAACATCTGCTGGATCATCAAAAAAGCAAGAGAGTTCGAGAAAAACATCTATTTCTGCTTTATTGACTATGCCAAAGCCTTTGACTATGTGGATCACAATAAATTGTGGAAAATTCTGAAAGAGATGGGAACACCAGACCACCTGACCTCCCTCTTGAGAAATCTGTATGCA
>NW_024077919.1:0-1414 GCF_014754425.2 Oryx dammah
AGCGGGACTCTGTGGGGTTCTGGAGTACAGATCTGCTCTGTGTTCTCCATTTCTTATCTGTAGGATATAGACTTTGTTCAGCCTCCTTGGCCTTCCCTGAATTCCAAAGCATAGATTCAAACAATTGCTAATCAGGGAAGGGAGGGGATACAAAAACAGAAACTATCAAAGGTTGGTACAGCCTCCAGACAGAGTCCTGGTTCCTACTCAAAGAAATATGCATAACCATGTCTTTGAGCCCCCACCCAGGTAAAAGATGGTAACTTCAGACTGAACACAAGATTCCTGGAGCATAGCTCTGTTGCCTCACCACCAACCAATCAGAAGGGGTCACAAACCCTGTAACCCTCACCCCAAATGTTGCCTTCTGTTTCCGGGGACCAGAGATGACCATCCTGTTAGGTTTCATGTTTGGCCCTTGTCTATTTCATCTCTGAGAGGGGCCAACTAAATTGCTGCAACTATAAGGGTAAAAGCTGGTTTCAGATGTAAAAACCCCCAACTTAGATCAGGTAGAGAGACTTCTGCTCTGCTAAGCAGGCCTACGCCCATGCACAGCAAGAAGAAATTACAGAAGAAAGAGACCTCCGCCCCAATTCCCAAAAAATATCTTGAGTATGAAGTCTCTCAGGGAGCCTATGTGCTGTGTTTAAAAAAAAAAAAATGTCTCAAGATTAATTTGAGTCCTGGTTCCAATAGTCCCTGTGGTTAACAACGCTAATTTCCACCCTGATGGGCCCTCTAATAGTGCTACTATTAATACTTACTTTTGGTCCATGCATAATAACTAAGCTTGTTGCCTTTGTAAAAGACCATGTCAATACCGTTCAGGTAATGGCACTGAGGCAACAATATCAGGCAGTGTCTCAGAATAGAGAGGAAGATTGCTCTCAAGGATAAAAAGACAGGGGGGAATGTTAGGACCAAACGGGACAGACTCAGGGAGGCTAGGCCAGAGAAAAGCTGAGGCTCTGGGAACTCCCGCAGGCAGTGTAGCTCGACCAGTCAGAAAAAATCCCCATAGCCCCTGCCTGCGCCAGACCCAAGCCAATCCAGATAGGGATGCGAGGTTTAAAAGTCCCGCACGCGTATGGTTTAACCAATCAGCTATGCTGTTACAGAAACAAAGAACCGTCTGTATAAAAGCATATGTGATTCAGAGCTCAAGGCCTTTGTCAGATTCCACTGTGCTGGATGAAACCTACGCCCGGGCTCGAGCTTGTAATAAACCCCTTTATGCATTTGCATTGCTGTGGATGACTCATTTTCTCAGTTTTGGGGACTCGGACTCTGGGCATAACAAAGAGAGATTTTCACTACTAGTAGTTTAGCTTATTTAGCCTATTTCCACCACTTACATTCAGCAGCATGTTCATGGCAGAGGCTGAAAGAGAGAAACTGAACCATTTGTTAT
>NW_024077921.1:0-1414 GCF_014754425.2 Oryx dammah
CTGTACTGAAAATGGAAACCAGAATGGCTGTCTGGGTAGAGAATGGACGTCCGTGTGACTGTTTTTGGTTGTTTACCTGTGTGATTGTGTGGCTGACTAGGAGCCTGCCCAGAATCATAGCAGACTTCTGTACCATATATTGTTAGTCCTGGAAAAGATCAAAATTAAAAATTTGAGGTATGATCTTACTGAATGCACATTGTCTTTATGCCATTGTAAAGTCAAAAACGGTGAAGTCCAATCATCTGTGATGCTAGAAATAATAGCCACAGTAACAATTGTTATTATCCTTATTGAAATATTATATACTATGCTAAGCAGTTCCTGTGTACCAACTAACTCATGAAGTGAAGTGAAGAGAAAGTCGCTTGGTTGTGTCCACCTCTTTGCAACCCTGTGGACTCTACAGTCCATGGGATTCTCCAGGCCAGAAGCCTGGCGTGGGGGCCTTTCCCTTCTCCAGGGGATCTGCCCAACCCAGGGAGCAAACCCAGGGCTCCCACATTGCAGGCGGATTCTTTCCCAGCTGAGCCACAGGGAAGCTCTCTAAACAACCACTCTGGGAAGGTACTATTACTATCATCCCCATTTTACAGATGGGTATACTGAGGGATAGAGAGGTTAAATTAGAGGTTGGCTTCCAGGGGCAGGCCTAGGGCTCTACTCGTCCCTTCTGCCCACATCCCTCGGGCCATAGCTCAGAAACACGGCCTCATTCAGCTACAAAGATGGCTGTCAGGGAAGGGAAGTGGGTTTTGTGTACACTCGGCCAGTCTCCACGAAAGTAGAATTCTGCAACTTGCTTTTTTCATTTGATGGTACATTATATTTCGTTTACTGCATTATGCTGCATTCTCTTTTGCCATGCTGATATGCGTAGACCGAATTTCACTTTGATGTATTTATTTCATCGTGTGGCCTGAGCACGATGTTTGTATGCAGTATACCACTGACAGACACACGGATTGTTTCCAGTTCCGCGTTATTGCAAAGCTCGCGGCAGGGAACACAGTTGACTCGGTCTCCGTGGGTGTAGAAAAAGTTTCTATACTGTATAAACCAGTAAGGAGAACAACCCTACCGTCCACTGACCTGAGGCTTTACCGGCTATTGCAACACAGCTCTCCAGCACCCGTGAAACAATCTGTAGACTCAGCAGAAAGAATGAGGACTATTTTCCAACATGCTTCTTACATGTTTTAAATTTTGCCCATCTAATGGATATAAGGAAATATTTCAGACCTATTTAGTATTAAATGTACAGATATAAGGAAACCTTTCAAGCTTAATGAGTATTAAATGTACAATGAAAGGAGCCATCTCAACCTAAATGGTGATTTTCCCAAGATGGACGGTTTGGGTGATGGTTCATAATCGAAGGCGGCCACGGGCTGGACATCGTGCTGCAAGACAA
>NW_024077923.1:0-1413 GCF_014754425.2 Oryx dammah
CCAAGATGCGACAGCAAAGCCGGGAATCATTTCCCGACGAAGCAGGGTAGGGATCCTCATCTAGAGCTTTGAGGAGGAAACCGGGCTCCTCTTGATGTGGGCGGGAAACTCGGTGTTCCTCTAGAGTGGAGGCGGGTATGTCAGGGAACTTCTTGAGTTGTAGCAAGGGTGTGAAGGACCCTTTCGAAGTTCAAGAGGGAAGGGGTGATTTGCCTAGAGACGCCTCAGAGGAAATGGGCCTCAACTCGCCTGGAGGGGAGAACCTCCTGTATTTTCTCTAGTTGCGGCGGGACCTTCTCAAGTTACAACGGGGACCTCTGGAACCCTCCCTTGTGGCCTCAGGGCAGGCCAGTCTCCATGAGAATTATGAGGGGCCTGTCGAGATTCCTCTGCAGTCGGTGCCAGGGCCTAAGACCTCGTGTGGAGTCTATGACGGAAACTGAGGATTCCTCTCCAGTGCTGACATGGATCTTGCGGTGCTTCTGGGGGCTCCACAGTGGAGCCAGTCCTCGTCTCGAGTGGGAACATGCACGTCCGTTTTCCTCACGAGCTGGAGCAGCCGTGGCAGGCTTCCCGGCGCCTTGATACAGGGATCTGTGGCCTTCTTTGGAGGCTTTCCCACGAGGCTTTCCGACAGGTCTGTCACACTTGCCACTGTGGTGTGAGTCGATCCTCGGCGTGCATGTCGAGGAAGTGCAGGGACATCAGGGTCTTCAGGAGTGGACTGAGACATTTTGTGCACATTGGGAATGGTGGCACGAACCCTGGAGTTCCTCTCGAATTTCCTGTGGAGAGCGCCGCCTCCAAGATGCGACAGCAAAGCCGGGAATCATTTCCCGACGAAGCAGGGTTTTTTTTCCTCATCTCGAGCTTTGAGGGGGAACCGGGGCTCCTCTTGATGTGGGCGGGACCCTCGGTGTTCCTCTGGAGTGGAGGCGGGTATGTCGGGGAACTTCTTGATTTGCAGCAAGGGTGTGAAGGACCCTTTTGAAGTTCAAGAGGGAAGGGGTGATTTGCCTTGAGACGCCTCAGCGGAAAAGGGCCTCATCTCGCCTGGAGGGGAGAACCTCCTGGATTTTCTCGAGTTGCGGCGGGACCTTCTCGAGTTACGACGGGGACCTCTGGGACCCTCGCTTGCGGCCTCAGGACAGGCCAGTCTCCATGCGAGTTATCAGGGGCCTGTCGGGATTCCTCTGCAGTCGGTGCCGGGGCCTAAGACCTCGTGTGGAGTCTATGACGGAACCTGAGGATTCCTCTCCAGTGCTGACATGGATCTTGGGGTCCATCTGGGCGCTCCACAGGGGAGTCAGTCCTCGTCTCGAGTGGGGAAATGCACGTCCGCTTTCCTCACGTGCTGGAGCAGCTGTGGCAGGCTTCCCGGCGCGTTGATACAGGGATCTGTGGCATTCTTTG
>NW_024077924.1:0-1413 GCF_014754425.2 Oryx dammah
TTTTCTTATCTGCAACATTCTTTCTTTATATCTCTCTAACTTTCTTCGCCAATGCCTTATCTTTTGAGGGTAACCCTGGATCCTGTGGGGGCTGGACCCTGGAACATAGGAACCCCGAGATCCATGTCAGCACTGGACACAAACACTGAGGTTCCAGCCTCAACACCAGATGAGGACCTTGGCCCTGGCACCGACTGCAGAGGAATCCTGAGAGGCCCCTTGCAACTCGCATGGAGACTTGACTTTCCTGAGGCAACATGAGCGGGTCCCTGAGGTAGCCATCGTAACTCAAGAGGAACCCCAAGTTTCTTACCACAACTCGAGATAAAACAGGAGATTTTCCCCTCAGTGCTAGGTGAGGCCCTTTTCTGCTGCCGCTTCTCGAGAGAAATCCCACCTTCCTTCTTGAGCCTCAAAACGGTCCTTGACACCCTTGATGCAACTCAAGAAGTTCCCCAACATACCCGTCTCCACTCGAGAGGAACGCCGAGGGTCCTGCCACAACTCAAAAAGAGCCCTGTTTGTCCCTCTTCATCTCGGGATGAGGGTCCATTTCCCTGATTCGTCGGGAAAGGATCCCAGTATTCTCTTCACACTTCAAGAGGAGGCAGTCTCAACTTGAAACTAGAAAGGAACTCAGGGGTAATGGTACCGGGGTCCAGCCCCGGTTGGATCCAGGGTATCCAAAGCATGGATGGCGAGGCCAGAGAGGTATATAGATATAGGTTTATAGACTTAGAGTTATAGAGGGAGGTAAGAAAACCGTTAAGAAATTAGAGTAGAGAAAGAGGCTTATATTTCTTGGTTTACACAAAAAGCTATTAAAGTCTCAAGACAAAAGACTTGCTCTGTTCTTGTAGGCCACAGGCACCTGCTTGAATAGCAGAGGGTGCCCCACCTTGGGCTCCCTCTCGCGTTGGTCTTAGAAGCCCTCACAGAAGTGTGAATACAAAGAGCCTCTGCTTTCCAAGTGATCAGTCTGAAAAAGAGAGGGAGTGATAGGGAGAAAGAGAGAAAGAATTGACATGAGGGAGGCCAAGCTTGTGCAAAAACCCCATAACTTTATTTTCAAAAGGTGCTTATACACCCTAAGTTTGACGTAATGGAAGAGGCAGAGTCATGCAGGGTCAGCAGTCCTGACCCTTTTCGATATCATGCTTTCATTCTGCATACCTTTCCGTGTACAAAAGTTCTCAGGTGATTTACATTATCTTCTGTCCAGGAGGCCTGTTAACATTTTATGGCATTTTTCCTTGATAAATGTTAATCAACCAAAAAATTTATTTTCCCTTGACGTGTTTTTCTTTAATCTACATCACCCTCAAATTACTAAATAAAATTACATCTTCATAGAACAAAGGTGCAGTGGGTTACAACAAAGACAGTACTTAACTCAAAGATCTAATGTTTCTA
>NW_024077925.1:0-1413 GCF_014754425.2 Oryx dammah
TACATTTATTTGAGAAAAATAGTTAATAAATGATCATTTAAACTGAACGCTTCACTTGAGTGTTCTCAGCACTGTGTGCGCATTACCAACAACTGTGGAACTTCTAAAAAGTTACAAGTTAAATCAGAATCTCTAAGGACAGGGTGTAGATACTGATACATTTTTAAAGCTCCTCAAATAATTCTACAGTCTAGCCAGGGTTGAAAATCATCTCTCTAAGTGAAAACAAATAGGTGGAAAGAGCTCCTATTTGTGGTTCTTAAGCTTGGCTGCAAGTAGAGTCACCTGTGGAGCATTCAGAACTACCAAAACCACAGTTGTCGTTCAGTCACTAAGTCCTGTGGGACTCAGGCAACCCCATGGACTATAGCCTGCCAGGCTCCTTTGTCTGCAGGTTTTCCAGGCAGGAATACTGGAGTGGGTCCCTCCTGACCCACGGGTGGAACCTGCATCTCCTCTCCTGCACTGGCAGGTGGGTACTTCACCACTGAGCCACCCGGGAAGCCCAGCCAGTCTTTTACCGAGTTCCACAGACTCTTTTTCTATTAGTGTTTCCGATTTCCGTTTCTTTTGATTTCATTCCTGGTACCTGTACTGTTCTAAAAGGTCTTGTAGGTCTTCATAGAACCGTTCAACTTCAGTTTCTTCAGCATTACTGGTTGGGGCATAAACTTGGATTGCTGTGATATTAAATGTCTTGCCTTGGAAATGAACAGAGATCATTCTGTCGTTTTTGAGATTGCATCCAAGTACTGCATTTCGGACTCTTTTGTTGACCATGATGACTACTCCATTTCTTCTGAGGGATTCCTGCCCGCGGTAGTGGATATAATAGTCATCTGAGTTAAATTCACCCATTCCAGTCCATTTTAGTTCGCTGATTCCTAGAATGTCGTCATTCACCCTTGCCATCTCTTGTTTGACCACTTCCAATTTGCCTTGATTCATGGACCTGACATTCCAGGTTCCTATGCAATATTGCTCTTTACAGCATCAGACCTGGCTTCTATCACCAGTCACACCCACAGCTGGGTATTATTTTTGCTTTGGCTCCATCGCTTCATTCTTTCTGGAGTTATTTCTCCACTGATCTCCAGTAGCATACTGGGCACCTACCGACCTGGGGAGTTCCTCTTTCGGTATCCTATCATTTTGCCTTTTCATACTGTTCATGGGGTTCTCAAGGCAAGAATACTGAAGTGGCTTGCCATTTCCTTCTCCAGTGGACCACATTCTGTCAGACCTCTCCACCATGACCCACCATCTTGGGTTGCCCCACAGACATGGCTTGGTTTCATTGAGTTAGACAAGGCTGTGGTCCTAGTGTGATTAGATTGACTAGTTTTCTGTGAGTATGGTTTCAGTATGTCTGCCCTCTGATGCCCTCTTGTAGCACCTACCATCTTACTTGGG
>NW_024077926.1:0-1412 GCF_014754425.2 Oryx dammah
ACTGATTTTCTTCAGGATTGACTGGCTGATCTTCTGGTAATCCAGGAGACTCTCAAGAGTCTGCCAGCACCACAGTTCAAAAGCATCAATTCTTTGGCTTTCAATTTCTTTATGGTCCAATTCTGACACCCATCCATGACTGTGGGAAAAGCCATAGCTTTGATTGGATGGGCCTTTGTCGGTAGATAATGTCTCTGCTTTTAAATGTGCTCTCTGGGTTTGTCGTAGCGTTTTTTCCAAGGAGCAAGTGTCCTTGAATTCCATGGCTGCATTCAGCATCTGGAGTGATTCTGGAGTTGAGGAAAGTGAAATCTGTCAGTGTTTCCACTGTTTGCCTTTCTATTCAGCATGAAGTGATGGGACCGGATGCCATGACCTTTGTTTCTTGAATGTTGAGTTCTAAGCCAACTTTTTCACTGTCCACTCTCACTTTCATCACTACAGACTCTTTGGTTCCTCCTCACTTTCTGACAAATGGTCCTCATATCTGAGGTTGTCATATGCACATCTCATAGGCATATCTGTGATTGATATTTCTCCTGGCTATCTTGCTTCTGGGCACTGCTTCATCGAATCCAGCCTTTCGTATCATGTACTCTGCATATAAATTCAATAAGCAAAGTGGCAATATACAGCCTTGAATTACTCCTTTCCACCAATTTAGGACCAGTCCATTGTTCCACGTCTGATTCTAACTGTTGCTTCTTGAACTGAATACAGATTTCTCAGGCAGCAGATAAGGTGTTTTGGTGTTGGTGTTTCCTTAAGCATTTTCCAGTTCGTTGTGACCCACACAGTCCAAGACTCTAGTGTACTCAGTGAAGGAGAACTGCATGTTTTGCTGGAATTTTCTTGCTTTTTCTGTGATCTAGTGGATGTTGGCAATTTGCTTCCTAGTTACTCTGCCTTTTCTAAATCCTGCTTGAACTTCTAGAAGTTCTTGATTCACTTGTTGTTGATGACTTGGAGACTTTGAACATTCCTTTGCTAGTGTGTGAGATGAGTGCAACTGTTGGTAGTCTGAATATTCTTTGACATGCCGTTTCTTTGGGATAGGAATGAAAGCTGACCTTTTCCAGTACTGTGGCCAACGCTGAGTTTTCCAAGTCTGCTGGCCTACTGAATGCAGCACTTTCACAGCCTCATCATTTAGGATTTGAAATTGTTCGGCCGGAATTCCATCACCTCTGTTCGCTTGTTCTTATTGGTGGTTCCTTAGGGCCAACTCACTTCTCACTCCAGGAAGTCTGGCTCTAGGTGAGTGAGCACACCATTGTGGTTATCTTGGCCATTATCAATAGTTCTTCTGTGTATTCTTGCCACCTCTTCGTATCTTCTGCTGCTGTTAGGTCCATACTGTTTTTGTCCTGGATTACCAGAAGATCAGCCAGTCAATCCTGAAGAAAATCAGT
>NW_024077928.1:0-1412 GCF_014754425.2 Oryx dammah
TGGAGGGAGAATCGAGAGTTCAAGTCTCAGGGGCGGTCCTAAGATGGCGGAGGAATATGGAAAGTACACTTTCTCCCCACAACTTCATGGAAAGAACATTTGAGCCTGAGCAAATTCCACAAAACAACTTCTGAATGCTGGCAGAGGACATCGGGCACCCAGAAAAGCACCCCATTGTCTTGAAAAGGAGGTAAGAAAAAATGTAAAAGATAAAAAGAGAGACCAAAGAGGTAGGGACAGAGATCTGTCTCGGGAAGGGAGTCTTAAAAGAGGAGAAGTTTCCAAACACCAGGAAACCCTCTCACTGGCAGGTCAGTGGGGAGTTTTGGAATCTCAGAGGGCAACATAACGGGGAGGAACACTAAATAAATAAAGAAAACCCACAGATTACGTGCCTAACAGCAACTTCCAGCAGAGAAGTAGTCCAGACACTCACATTTGCCACCAGGAATGGGAGGGGCTGAACAGGGAGGTGTGGGCTGCATTGTAAGCACCTGGCCTGAATGCCCTGAGGGCGATCTGACCCAAACTGTGGGATAGCCAGACAGAAAGTAAAAAGAGAGAGAGAGAACTATCCTGGGAAAAGCCCTATCCTAAGGCACTTCCTGGCCCACTCACAGAACAAAGGACTGAGCAGAGGAGAGCTAGCTGGCTGTGCACTGGCTGGAGATGGAGGCAGGTGGGGGCAGCCAGAGCCGGAAAGGGGCAATCTCAATACCCCTCTAGGGCATCCTCTACAAAACTGCACGCAGGCTCCCATTTGCTAACCAAGACTTCTTGGGGTTCTGGGTGGTTGATATCCGCAGGGAGGGCCGCAGCCAGGGATCAGCTCCCCAGAAGAGACACATGGCATGCCTGAGACGGGCACACCTGCTGCCACCCAGGAAACCGAGCGGCTGGGATGGAGGAGGTGATAAGACGCACCTCACCTGCGGGTGGCTGTGCTCGCCAAGCACCAGGTCGCCTGAGCTGCTCGGACCTGGGAAGCGCACAAGAGTCTGAGCCTTTGTGGAGTACTTGAGAACCAACCTGAACCTGAGTGGCTTAGACCTGGGAAGTGCACGCAACCTAGGGCCCACCTCGAACAGTTCCAGGCACAGCAACCTGGAGCCTGAGCAGTGGAGACTGGGAAAACACACACACCGTGAGCGGGGGGCAAACCCAGTGCGGCCGGGACCTTGTGAGCATACAACAGTGATGTTTGTTTGCAGTGTTCCTACCTGCCCACAGCACGACTGAATCAGTTAGCCTAAATAAGTGACCACCTTCAATCCCCTATGTCAGGGCGGAAATTAGACACTGAAGAGACCAGCAAACAGAAGAAGCTAAAATAAACAGAGGGAACCGTTCTGGAAATGACAGGTACAACAGATTTAAACCTTCTAGTTAGCACTGCCTTCATTGGAAGGGAC
>NW_024077929.1:0-1412 GCF_014754425.2 Oryx dammah
CACAATTGCTAAAAAATGTAACCTGGTTCTCACTCCTGCTATAGCTCCTGCTCACAATAATGTGTGATCATTAATCACAGATCTTTGGCCCCTGACTTTTTAAATCCACTTGTTGTGTTTGTCTCTTTCAAATTATGATGGTTTCACGTCAAGATAATGGTTCCAGCTACTCTTCGGAACAGATACTGTGGGGATAACAAGAGAGGTCACCCTGGGGCCCCTGAATGAGACAGGATGAGAGCTCCATGACCCCAGCTAGGTAGGGTCTATGAGCCCCGTGCCAGCCTGAAGAAGCTACAGAAGACAGACCTTCGCCCTTCAGCCTCCCAATAAAGATTTTTAGGGTTCATGTCTCTCAGCAGGATTTGACATAGGAGATAGAGGGGCTTCTGGGCTGGACAGCTGGTATTTGTCAAGTGGAGTGAAATTCAAGCTGTGTTCTCATTCACACACTCCAAGGACAAATCTAGTGGCAGAAGCTGAAGTCTGCGAGAGTAAAGAGATAAGAGGCCCACTCCTGAGGTCAAAGAAGACTTCTCTGTACAAGGGCAGGAAGCCTCCTTGATGGCCGAAAAGGGAGGGGGCCCCATCCCATAATAATTGTGTACATGCACCCACAGGCCTCTGGGGGGGATCAATCTTAACAAATGTCGTGCCCACACCTTGCAGAGGGTGCAGGGACCAGTCAGGTGTGAAGAAAGAGAGAAGGTAATTGCTCAAAGGTAACCAAAGACCCGGAGGGACGGTCCTCAATGAGGGATTTAGTCAGCTCTTCCTGGGCTTCTCCGCAGGACACGCACACTTCTCTCGGTTCTTTATCTCTGAGCTACTTCTCTCTTAAACACCCTGTGTTTCTCTATGCTCTCTGAGATGTTACACTGTGTTGATAATAATGGACTTCTATATGTGTTTATGCTTCTTGCCTCCTTAAAATATTCTTGGTTCAAACCAGGGAACGACCGAGGGTCACTTTGCTTCTACACTCTGGCCACGGGCGGCCTCGTGGCTGGCGGTCCTGCTTTTCATCCAGGGCACCCTGGTTCAGCTCCGGGCAGGGAGCCGAGCTCTCTCTCCAGGCCCGCTCACTGCTGTCTCCCCCAGATCATGATCATACGTTTTCTGTCACGGTGACTGGAAAAGGCGCTATTTCATTGCATACTGTGTAGAGTAATATCACCCTGTGTATCTGTGCTGCATCTCTTCTGTCTGTCATCTCTCCTTCTAAGAGTAGGTTGCTTCGCTGTCTTGGTTATTGAACCTAGAGCTGCCGATATCGCTGGGGTGTGGCTGTCTTCTAAAATATTGCTTTTTTCCAGCTCTCTCTGCAGGCATGGAGCCCAGTCACTGAGAATTTATACACATATATGATTTTTTAATTTATTTTTTATTGCTGGATAATAGCTCTGAAATTT
>NW_024077930.1:0-1411 GCF_014754425.2 Oryx dammah
CAGTTGAGGGCGTGCTGCCTGCGAGTGGGGACCGCTCGGTGCGCGGTAGAGAACACACGGCCCGCGGTGGGGAACCGATCCATGACCAGTGGAGGCCGCGGAGCCCACGAGTGCGGACCCCCTTCTTGGCAGTTGAGGGAACAGGGCTTTCGACTGGGGAGCTCTTCGTGTGAGAGGAAGGACACCCGAAGCCTGGGTCTCCGGGAGTGCACAAAAGCGGGGCTTGCGCCACGCGCCCAGGAGGAGGGGTCAGTTAGCGTCGCGTGGTCAGGAAGGGGCCCCGCGTACTGAGAGGAGGGATGGTCTGCTCGGGCAATCAAATTACCTGGGGGTGCTGGGCCGCTGCGCGCAGGAACCCAGGTGCTCGAGCTGTGCCAGGCGAGCAGGAATGGGGTTGCGGGGTGCTCCCGCCGAGTGCTCAAGGGGATAGGCTGGCCCTGCACGTGTGCAGGAAGGCGTGGGGGCTCGTGCTCCGCCACGCGCGCAGCTCCTAGGGTTTTCACCGCCAGGCCAGGAGGCCTGGCGCACTGAAGTAGTGGAGCCTCGCGTCGCGCCACACGGGCACAGAAGAGGGCTGATCCCGTGTTCGCAGGAAGAGAGGCCCGTGTCGCCTGCGGCGTGGGGCCCCGCGCGCACAAGAAGAGAGAGCTGGCGCCCTGCAGCCTGGGTAGAAAAGGGGGTGGGGAGCTCTCGTCCCTCGTTCCGGGGTAGGGCTGGCTGGCATGCGCTTGTAAGAGGTTCTGGGGCGGCGCTAGCACAAGGTTCTGGGGCCCCGCCGTGCGCACAGGAATGGGAGGGCTTGCGCCGCCTGTGCAGGAAGGAGAGTTTCGTGCCCCGCAAGCCGGGGTGCGGGGAAGGCAACCGTTCCCCGGCGCGCAGGAAGCTGGGTCTCCTGCACGCCGCAAGCACAGGATGTGGGGGCATGCGCCGCGGGGGGCGGGGTCCACCCCGTGCGCAAGAAGGCAGGGCTCGTGCCCTGCAGCCTTCGCAGGAAGGCGTCTGCAGCTGCGCGTGCCGGTGGACCCTGTGCCAACATGAAAGTGGGGCTCGCTCGGCGCGCAGAGGAAAGGGGGCACGTGCCGCTCTCGCCAGGAGAAGCGCGGGTACCCCGCGCGCATGCGCGCGCAACTTGGGGTTGCTTGCACCTCTGGGTCAGGGAGCGGGACTCGCTGGGGCTGCAGTGAGCTGTCCTGAGGCTGGCAGGGGCGGGGAGAGGCTTGCTTGGAATCTCCCGCCGCTTTGGGGAGTAGGGAGCTGCGGCCTAAGGCTGCGCAACCGGCTAGCGGTGACCTGGAGGGGTGCAGGGCCAAATGGCTCATCTTTTCAAGCCACACAAGTTGCACATTCTATACATGATTCACTACCTAGACTACATCTAGGGAATACTTAAAAGGACAATGAGTGTCACACA
>NW_024077931.1:0-1411 GCF_014754425.2 Oryx dammah
ACTGGCAGGAGAGCAGGGACTCAGTCTCCCCGTTGTGGGGCTGCCTCCCCTACCCAAGGGCCCTGGTCACCTGGTGCTCTCCGTGCTGCGCTGAATCCGGGCGGCCAAGCCCCAGCTGGCGAAGCCTTGCAGTTGGGCTTCCCTTCTGTCTGACACAGCGCTAAGTGCTGGAGCCCTTGGCAGGGTGAAAGCCACTGGCCCCTAAAGCCTCCCCAAGGACGTCTGGGCCCTATGTGAAACTGCAAGGCAAGAGAGGAGCTGAGGCCAGGAAGGCGCCAGTGGCGTCTCCCTGCCTGGGGCAGCATGCTCCTTCCTGGGCAGGAACATTAGCAGCGAGGCAAGTCTGGGCAAGTGTCGCCCAGGGCAGAGCAGCCTCACACCAGGGACTCTGCCAGATTGGGCCTCTGAGCAGAGCTGGACCTCTGCCGTTCTGGAGGCGCACTTGTGATTTCCCAGCCAGGCCTTGCAGAGGCAGGCAGCTGGGCTGCCTGCTCCTCCCCCGAGGAGGCTCGCTTTCCAGCGTGCCGTGCACTCGACTTCCGTGCGGTGGCGCCACGCGCCTCCCGGAAGTCTTGGTTCCAGGGCTGCTTCCCTGAGCTGGGGCTGTGGGCAGGAGCTCAGAAGAGCAGGGGCAGACCCAAACCACTTGAACGCGTCTGTGCTGGGGAGGAGAGCCCTAGGGAAACTCGGTCTGTCAAGCACTGGCAGAAGAGCAGGGTCTCAGACTCCCCGTTGTGGGGCTGCCTCCCCCACCCAGTGGCCCAAGGAGCATTGTGCTCTCCATGCTACGCTGAGTCCGGACGGCCAAAGCCCAGCGGGAGAAGGCTTACTCTTGGACTTCCCTTCCGTCTGACACAGCGCTAAGTGCTGGAGCCCCTGGCAGGGTAAACCACCGGCCCGTAAAGCCTCCGAAAGGGCGCCTGGGCCGTAGGTTCTAAGGCAAGGCAGGAGAGGAGCTGAGGCCAGGACGGCGGCAGTGGCGTCTCCCAGCTTGGGGCAGCATGCTCCTTCCTGGGCAGGAACACTAGCAGCGAGGCAAGTCTGGGCAAGTCTCGTCCAGGGCAGAGCAGCCTCAAACCAGGGACTCTGCCAGATCGGGCCTCTGAGCAGAGCTTGAGCTCTGCCGTTCTGGAGGCGAACATGCGATTTCCCAGCCAGGCCTTGAGACGCACGCAGCTGGGATGCCTGCTCTTCCCCCGATGAGGCTAGCTTTCCAGCGTGCTGTGCACTCTGCTTCCATACGGCGACACACGCCCCCCCCCCCCGGAGGTCTTGAGCCTGGGGCTGCTTCCCTGAGCTGGGGCTGTGGGCGGCAGCTCAGAACCGCAGTGTCAGGTCCCAACCACTTGCTCTCGTCTGTGCTGGGGAGGAGACCCTAGGGAAACTCAGTCTGTCAAGCACTGGCAGGCGA
>NW_024077932.1:0-1410 GCF_014754425.2 Oryx dammah
CAGGCTTCCCGTCGCCTTGATACCGGGGTGTGTGTCTTCCCCTCTAGACTTTTCTATGAGGCTATCCCACAGGATGTCACACATCCCGCCATGGTGTGAGTCGATCCTCGGCGTGCACGTCGAGGCAATGCTGGGAAATCAGGTTCCTCTGGAGTAGACTGACACATTTGAGGGACTTTGGGAATGGTGGCACGACGCCTGGAGGTCCTCTTGACCTCCTGTGGAGAGCGCCTCCTCTTGAGATGTGACGGGAACCCGGGGAATCCTTTCCCGAAGAAGCAGGGAAAGCAACCCTCATCTCGAGCTATGAGGCGGAAACGGGGCTCCTTTTTATGTGGGACGGACCCTCGGTGATCCATCGAGTGGAGAGGGCTATGGCGGGGAACTTCCTGAGTTGCGGCAAGGGTGTGAAGGACCCTTTCTAAGTTCAGAGGGAAGGTGTGATTTGCCTTGTGTCGCCTCAGGGCAAAAGGCCCTCATCTCGCCTGGAGGGGAGAACCTCCCGGATTTTCTCGACTTGCGGCCGGTTCCTCTCGAGTTAGGACGGCGACCTCAGTAACCCGATCTTGTGGCCTCAGGAAAGGCCAGTCTCCATGCGAGTTGCGAGTGGCCTCTCAGGATTCTTCTCCAGTCAGTGCCGAGCCTAAGAACTCGTGTGGAGTCGAGGCCGGAATCTGAGGATGCCTCTCCAGTGCTGACATGGATCTTGGGGTACTTCTGGAAGCTTCATAGGGGAGTCAGTCCTCGTCCCGAGTTGGGACATACACGTCTGCTTTTCCCCGAGCTGGAGCAGCCGTGGCAGGCTTCCCGTCGCCTTGATACAGGGGTGTGTGTCTTTCCCTCTAGGCTTTTCTATGAGACTTTCCCACAGGGCTGTCACACGTCCCACCATGGTGTGAGTCGATCCTCGGCGTGCACGTCAAGGCAATGCTGGGAAATCAGGTTCCTCTGGAGTGGACTGACACATTTGAGGGACTTTGGGAATGGTGGCACGACGCCTGGAGGTCCTCTTGAACTCCTGTGGAGAGCGCCTCCTCTTGAGATGCGACGTTAACGCCGGGAATCCTTTCCCGAAGAAGCAGGGAAAGCAACCCTCATCTCGATCTATGAGGCGGAAACGGGACTCCACTTTATGCGGGAAGGACCCTCGGTGATCCATCGAGTGGAGAGGGGTATGGCGGGGAACTTCTTGATTTGCGGCAAGGGTGTGAAGGACCCCTTCACAGTTCAGAGGTAAGGTGTGATTTGCCTTGTGTCGCCTCAGGGCAAAAGGCCCTCATCTCGCCTGGAGGGGAGAACCTCCTGGATTTTCTCGACTTGTTGCCGGTCCCTCTCGAGTTAGGACGGCGACCTCAGTAACCCAATCTTGTGGCCTCAGGAAAGGCCAGTCTCCATGCGAGTTGCGAGGGG
>NW_024077933.1:0-1410 GCF_014754425.2 Oryx dammah
CGATTTTCCTGTTACATCTCGGAGGAGGCGCTCTCCACAGGAAAGTCGAAAGGAACTCCAGGGGTCGTGCCACCATTCCTAATGTGCACAAAATGTCTCAGTCCACACCAGAAGAACCTGATTTCCCTGCACTTCCTCGACATGCACGCCGAGGATCGACTCACACCACCGTGGAACGTGTGACAGCCCTGCTGGAAAGCCTCGCGGGAAAGCCTCCACAGAATGCCACAGATCCCTGTATAAAGGCGACAGGAAGCGTGCCACGAATGCTTCAGCTTGTGAGGAATGCGGACGTGCATGTCCCCACTCGAGACAAGGCTGACTCCCCGGTGGAGCCTCCAGAAGTACCCCAAGATCCATGTAATCGCTGGTGGGGAAATCCTCAGGTCCCGTCATAGGCTCCACATGAGGTCTTAGGCCCCGGCACCGACTGCAGAGGAATCCCGACAGGCCACTCGAGATGAGGACTGACCCCCCTGTGGAGCCTCCAGTGATACCCCACGATGCATGTCAGCACTTTAGAGGAATCCTCAGGTTCCGGTCTCGATCCACACGAGGTCTTAGGCCCCGACACTTACTGGAGAGGAATCCCGAGAGGCACCACGCAACTCGAATGAGACTGGCCTTTCCTGAGTCCAAGAGGGAGGGTCCCAGAGGTCCCCGTCGTAACTCGAGAAGGTCTCGCCGCAACTCGAGAAAATCCAGGAGGTTCTCCCCTCCAGGCGAGATGAGGCCCTTTTCCGCTGAGGCCTCTCGAGGCGAATCACACCTTCCCTCTTGTACTTCGAAAGGGTTCTTCACACCCTTGCTACAACTCCAGAAGTTCCCCGACATACCCGCCTCCACTCGAGAGGAACACCGAGGGTCCCGCCCACATCAAGAGGATCCCCGTTTCCTCCTCATAGCTCGAGATGAGGGTTCCTTTCCCTGCTTCGTCGGGAAAGGTCTCCCGATTTTAATGTTACATCTCAGAGGAGGCGCTCTCCACAGGAATGTCGAGAGGAACTCCAGGGGTCGTGCCACCATTCCCAATGTGCACAAAATGTCTCAGTCCACACCAGAAGAACCTGATTTCCCTGCACTTCCTCGACATGCATGCCGAGGATTGACTCACAACACCGTGGAAGGTGTGACAGCCCTGCTGGAAAGCCTCGTGGGAAAGCCTCGTGGGAAAGCCTCCAAAGAATGCCACAGATCCCTGTATAAAGGCGACGGGAAGCCTGCCACGAATGCTTCAGCTTGTGAGAAAAGCGGACGTGCATGTCCCCACACGAGAAAAGGGCTGACTCCCCGGTGGAGCCTCCAGAAGTACCCCAAGATCCATGTAAGCACTGGAGGGGAATCCTCAGGTTCCGTCATAGGCTCCACATGAGGTCTTAGGCCCCGGCACCGACTGCATAGGAATCCCGA
>NW_024077934.1:0-1410 GCF_014754425.2 Oryx dammah
CCTCCTTGAGGAACTCTATGGGCAGATGAATCGTCTGGAGCCAATCCAGAAGGAAATAATGCAGAAGCAAAACTCCACTATGGGAGACACGACCGTTCTTCACCTGAGGAAATACTACTTCAACCTCGGGCAGTACCTGAAGTCCAAGGAGTATCACAGGTGTGCCTGGACAGTCGTGCAAGTACAGATACTCCGGAACTTTTCTTTTCTAAAGAGAATAACAGGTTACCTCCGTGACTGAACATCTCCCACCTGTGGCTCTGGGAAGGAACAATGTGACTTTGAGGTGAGACTCTTCAGCAGCAGAGGCTCTTGAAGTAACTGACCATGCAATGCACTGGATTTCAATGGACAGTTAAAGACTAACCTATTTTTAAATTGATTTCGGCATTATTTATTTATTTAAACTTTTATATGAGAAATAAATTATTTATGAAACAAAAGTCAGCGTGGCAGTTTCAATGTCAACTTGATTTATGTGACAACACATTAAAAATTGCAGAGCACCGTGGAGGCATTAATTGCAAAACAAGCCTGCAGAGTAGTGGAGTTTCTGGGCCCTGCCTTTGAGGAATTTAAAATACAAGGCAGCCGTGTGGAATGTCCGAGTTATATGCATGCTCCCCATGTATCCATACAGTCTACGTGTTCTTGTCTTGTTCACTTCTTTAAATGTACCATATAGCTCATGCCGGAGGGCCCCTCTATATGATGTGAGAGTTTTTTTCTCTGTTTTCTTTTTTTATTCCATTGGGGTAAACTGTACGCCACTTTATATTTGAGAGTCTTACAAAGTAAGCCTTCTTTAAACCAATAAAATTTGGGGGAATTTTACTCTATTTATAAAATTCTTAGTAAAGTAAATGAAAAATTCTGACTTTCTAAATGTCCTCAGTTGCTTGTACACTCCAACCCTTATTTCCAACAACGTAGTCCTCAGAAAGAGGTTTCAGGAACATGAGTTGAAAATTACTTAAGACTGTCTTGGGGGTCATTAGAAATTGTCAAACATGCTAATTCACTCAATTAAAAATAAGAGAAAAGTCATCTTGAAAATATTTAGTTTACATCCGTGAAAGATAGAAAAGTAAAACGATATTAAATACTTGTTTTAGTACACAGAAAATATAGTTTAAATAAAGTTTAATAAAATGCTACTGTTATATAAAAATATATTTTAATATTCGATGCTTAATATTTAAAATGCCTTCTATAAACATTATAAAATTGGAAACGTGAGATATTTCTTTTAAAATAAGTATATAATTCAATATAAAATTAATTCAAACAAATAAAGTGCTGTGCTTTTAAAAATATTCCTAGTTTTCAGCTATTTAACACTTACTCCCCCAATTTCAAGACCGAATCCTTGAAAGACCCTGAAAATTCCAGAGCATTCCAGGGGCGCAC
>NW_024077935.1:0-1410 GCF_014754425.2 Oryx dammah
GGTGGTCTGTAGACTTCTCCTTCTATACAGCACCAATGATATAGCATCTAGGCTAAAGATGAAAGGTTTCTCCACATTGAGGGGCACCCAGAGAGGTTCACTGGGTTACATGGAGAAGAGAAGAGGGAGGAGGTAGTTAGAGGTGACTGGGATGAGATGCGGTGAGATCAAAAGAGGAGAGAGCAAGCTAGTCAATAGTCACTTCTTTATGTGCGCTCGATAGTCTGGACCTCTCAGAGGTATTCACGGAGTTATACAGGGAAGAGGAGAGAGAGGAAGTAGACAGAGGTGGCCAGGAGGGTAAGATAGAGGAATGAAAAGGAGAGAGACAGGTCCAGCCAGTAATCAGTTCCTTAGGTGCTCTCCACCATCTAGAACACACAGAGAATCACTGAGTTGGATATAGGAGAGATGGGGGGAGGGGGGGAGAGACAGAGGCCACCTGGTGGAGAAAAAGAAGAGTCCAAAAGGAGGAGAGAGTGGTCACGCCAGTAATCTCGCTGTCAGGTAAGATTGGGTTATGAAATATACAAGATTGACAACAAAAACCGAAAAGCAAAGATTAAAAACCTAGAGTAGAGGTTAGATTTTCAAAAATACAATGTTAAAGAGATGAAGCAGAAGGAAGAAAGAAAAAAAAGAGAAAAGATTAAAACAAATAATAATATTAAGAAAAAGAAATATGGAAAAAAAAATAAGGAAAAAAAAATATATATAAGAAAAAAAAAACACCCAAGATTAAAAAAGAAATACCAACAACAACTACGCGAAGACTATATATGGTGTTTGCTTTAAAAAAGTAGAGTCTTTTTTTTTTTTTGAAAAGTAATAGTTATAAAAATATAAATAATTGAAATAGAAGACTTAACAGTTAAAAAAAAAAGTTTGAGAAAAAAAAGAAAAAAAAAGGCAAAAAAAAAAAAATGATTGTAAAAATCGTGAAGATATATCTGGCCCTTCTCTGATGTTGTGGGCCGTGTTGGTCACTTCCAAGGCGTTTCCCTCTGTTTAACTTCTGTTTGCTGGTCTCTTCAGGGTCTGAATTCCGTCCTGACACATGGGGGCGGTGGTGGACACTTTTTTTTTTTTTTTTTTTAGGCTCACTAGTTCAGTCGCGCTGTGGGGAGGGGGGAATGCTGTTTTTGAAGACAATGATCTGCTTTTCTGGTTGCCTGATGTCCTCTGCCTGCATTCAGAGGTTGTTTTGTGGAGTTTGCTCCGTGTTGAAATGATCTTTTGAGGAATTTGTGAGGGAGAAAGTGGTCTTCCCTTCCTATTCCTCCGCCATCTTCAGCATTGATGTTTTTAAACTGTGGTGCTGGAGAAGACTTGAGAGTCCCTTAGACAACAAGGAGATCAATCCAGCCAGTCCAATAAATCAACCCTGAATATTCATTAGAAGGACTGATG
>NW_024077936.1:0-1410 GCF_014754425.2 Oryx dammah
GAACTGAGCTGGGTTCACTGTTACAGTTACTACAGATGCTTAGCGGAAGTGGAGTTGCATTTTCCTTATGGCTAGTCCACTGCTGTAGCGTGTATAGCATTTCCGGTTTTGAACATTGAACGTGATTTGCATTATAGGTGGCTTAGAGTGTGTGGCCGTTGTGTGTGGTTCAGAATTCTGAGTAGTCCTTTCTGGGTTCACCCGAAAGCTGAGACAAAGCGTGAGCCTTTCACGTGGACAGTGCTGTCCATCAGGAAGATAATATGAGCCACATACACAATGTAAAATTTCCTAAAAATGAATGGGCTGCTATCCATGCTTTTTTCACTGCGGGTCTTGAAATCTGTGTGATTTCCACATCGAGCTTTGCACCGGCCTGGTCACATCCTCAGTGGCTGCACAAGGCGAGTGACTGCCGTGGCCGACAGCACAGAGCTGCCAGGTTGAGTCGAGTGACTCGGAAACTTGGCCCGTTTGACTTGTTTGACCCCATGAGGAAGTGAAGTGGGGTGTAGGGGAATGAATGTGAGGAATGCCCAGGAATGAATGTGAGGTCCATGGAGACAGTTTAAAGCAATGAGAGGAGCGAGGGAAATAGAATGAGTCTTGTCCCCTGCCACCCGAATCCTGACCCCAAGTCCAGCTTCTCTCTATAGAATTCATTGTGGTCAGTGGGTTGCCATGTTTCCTCCAGGAGCTTTTCTACACCTGAGATGTAACTTCTTATTCATTACGGTTTATAAGGGTTAGTATTGTTCTGAGTGTTTATATTTGTATGGGACACTCAGAGTACAGTTTCTCAGAATTAAAATGTTCAGAAATGTGCGATTTTAAGGCAAGAGAATGGAGAGGATGTGCTGATCGGGCTGATGGGGGTGAACCCATAGGCAGCTAGTTCGCTGGAGCGGAGCAGGAATGATGGCAGGTGGTCCTGGAGCCGGGAAAAGGGGTGGCCCAGCCCTGGGGAGGGGTCGTGATGAAGACAGAAAGCGAGGGTGCTGGCCACGGGGGACAGGGAGCCGGCAAGCCAGCAGCTCGTTGCCCCTCCGTTGCTTTGAGGTCATGTCTGGGAAAACAAGGCAGGACCTGGGTGAGAGTGGGGCAGGGGGGAGATCTGAGGAGAGAAGGGTGTGAGGTGTGAGAGCGGGAGGGCGGCACAGGGCCCCGCAGGCACTCTCCCGTGCGTCTTAGACGACAGGGCCACCCTTGCGGTGTGAGGGGCCATCCCCAGAACAGCCCGAGGGCCTGTGCCCTGAGAGGAGAGCCACGGGAGGCTGGCCCTCCCGTCCCCTGGCTGCCCCTGCTCACTCCTGTCTGTGCGTGTTCAGACCAGCCTGGATATCAGAGGGCTGGGAACCCGTGAGGACGGCACTCCTCGGGAACTAGTACCGGTGATGACCGGTGGGGGGG
>NW_024077937.1:0-1410 GCF_014754425.2 Oryx dammah
TTTTTATTTTAACCATTTCTTATCATAAAGGAATCTGACTAGCTCACCTTAGGTGGCTCATCGTCATTCAGGAGAGTAAGACTGAGCAAGTCAATGAAATTTTCTTTGCCTGATCTTCTCCAGTGGTAAATTTAAAATATACATGTTCAGCCTTTATTGCTGAGCTCCTAGGATTTGTAACCAATAAATATTAGAATTTACTAATGTGAAAACTACTGAGGGACCAAATGTTTCCCAAATGTTTAACATGTTAATTTAAGAGTTTTTCTACTCATAATTTAAGCTTATATTTTATTATATATATATTTTTTTCTTTAGTTTATGGATTTTAACTCCTTTGTGTTTTGTAAATATGTTTACCTATTCTTTTGTATCCTTTTTTCATATTTCTTCTTAAATATGGTTAGGTTTGCAAATCTTGCAGATTCTCACTATGGTTTTCCATTTAAAATCTCCAACATGTTTATCCTTCATTTTTATCCTACTCGTTGGTTATAAAGTACACTAATATCATCTTTAGAATGACCTAATTAGTACCGACATACTGATAAGTCTTGTCAGTATCTGGCAACCCTGCCGTGACTGATAAGAAATAAATCATAGCCAACATCAATGTAAGAGGATAGCTCTATTGTAGAAGAAAATTTATCCTGCTGATGTAATTTAGTTCTGTATTCAGAAACCCAATATACACAGCAGAATAAATTTTCTTCTACAATAGAGCTATCCTCTTACATTGATGTTGGCTATGATTTATTTCTTATCAGTCACGGCAGGGTTGCCAGATACTGACAAGACTTATCAGTATGTCGGTACTAATTAGGTCATTCTAAAGATGATATTAGTGTACTTTATAACCAACGAGTAGGATAAAAATGAAGGATAAACATGTTGGAGATTTTAAATGGAAAACCATAGTGAGAATCTGCAAGATTTGCAAACCTAACCATATTTAAGAAGAAATATGAAAAAAGGATACAAAAGAATAGGTAAACATATTTACAAAACACAAAGGAGTTAAAATCCATAAACTAAAGAAAAAAATATATATATAATAAAATATAAGCTTAAATTATGAGTAGAAAAACTCTTAAATTAACATGTTAAACATTTGGGAAACATTTGGTCCCTCAGTAGTTTTCACATTAGTAAATTCTAATATTTATTGGTTACAAATCCTAGGAGCTCAGCAATAAAGGCTGAACATGTATATTTTAAATTTACCACTGGAGAAGATCAGGCAAAGAAAATTTCATTGACTTGCTCAGTCTTACTCTCCTGAATGACGATGAGCCACCTAAGGTGAGCTAGTCAGATTCCTTTATGATAAGAAATGGTTAAAATAAAAACATGAGCCCTCATGTTTTTATTTTAACCATTTCTTATCATAAAGGAATCTGACTAGCTCAC
>NW_024077938.1:0-1409 GCF_014754425.2 Oryx dammah
CTCAGCAGAACACTCAAAAGCACTGTGGCCACCATATAGGCGAACCTCAACTCTGGGCATTCCCGTGTGCCTGAAAATCCAAGCAAGGAGAAAGTTTTCATTACAGATTCATCATCAAAACGCTCTGGATCAAACTTGTACGGAGATGACCAAGTACTGGGATCCTGAAGCACGACTCCAAGGGCATACAAGACAAGGGTCTCTCTAGGAATAATAAATTTGTCAATCCTTCCTTCAATATCTTGAAGACGGGCAGAAACTGGGGTCAGTTTGGCAGTCCGAACAGTTTCACAAAGCACTTGCCGACAATACCTGAGCTCCTCAATTTTCTCTGAAGTGATAGGTCCCTTCCCCAAAACTTGGTCAATCTCTTCATATAGTTTTTTCTGAATTTCCTCATAGGTGGTTAAAAAACAGATTGCCCAGGTGCACAATTTTGCAGTTATTACGCAACTGGCCAGAGAAAATATCATAGTGTCTTCTAGGATCTGTTGGTCATTAAGGCTTCCCTGTACTAAGGAGTCAATGAAAATATGCTGACTGAAGTTCCTTCCTTTTCGTTCTTTAATGATTTTCTTTAAAATAGATTCCAGTTGCATAAGGGCATCTTCATATTGTTTTTTCCGACTTGTACTTTTATCAAGTGATCCATCCAGAAAGCCTTTTCCAATCTCAGACCAAACCGTGCCATGATTCTTCTGGAAGCGAATGACTTCCTGTTCATCTTCAAATGTACTGCCCATTACCATCTGTGTAACAGACTTCATAGCAAAGCCAAGCATATGCTGGCAGAGTGGGACATGCTGGGACTCTGGGTACGATAGCCATTTATCCAATAATTCCTCTGAAAGCTTTAGCAGGAGAGCAAAATTACTCCGCAGACAATTAGTCACACCATTTTCGTACAATTTTTTCCTCATGTGATTTTCGCTCACGTTCCCACTATCAGACTGATACCTTAATAATGACTTCAGCATGGTTTCAAAAGGGTCCAGAGTCTTATTGGGGTTGATATGCTGCTTTAGTACATCAACAGTGCCCAAACTAACCACAAGGCGCCTGCCAAACCAGAAAGAGACCACAGGCCCGTATCTCTCATGCAGATTAACCAGGAACTCGTGCAGACTTCCACTGTTCACAATATCTGGAAGATTACCATCTTTTTCTTCTGTTGGAGTAATGCCTGGAATTCCTGCAGCTTGTCTGGAAGCCGGGTAAAGGTAGAGCACCGCTCCCACCAACGCCAGCAGGAAGGTAACAGCGAAGATCGCGAAGTCCAACATGGTGCTTCCGCCCGGGAACCACGTCTCAGTTCCGCGCTCTTCTTCAGCGTCTCAGCCTGGCGCACCCGAGGGACAGAGCTGCTTTTTTTAATCTATGTTTTGTATTAGGGTTTCCTTATAGTAGTG
>NW_024077940.1:0-1409 GCF_014754425.2 Oryx dammah
AGGTCTGTGCCCTGAATCAGGCTGGGTCCTGCGCTTGTGCATGACACCTATATCACTTCTTAATGCACATCTCTCTCCCTGAATGGAACCAAGATGGATCCTGAGCTTTTTCAATCCCCTGAAAACGACTCCTGAGACCAAATCTAGGTTCCTTCACTGGCCCAGGCTGCTACTTCGCTTGTTCTGACCCAAGATACATGTGTGAGGCCACATATGGTCCCTGCACTGAAACAAGCTGGGCCCTGTACTTGCACAAGTCCTCGAGAAATATTCGGGAGCCCACATTTCAGTTCCTCTACTGATCCAGATGGGTCCTGGCCTTCTTCAAACCCCAGACAATCGCTCCTGGGTCCACATCATGGTCCCTGAACTGAATTCTGCTGGGTCCTAAACTGGTTCCATGCTGTGACCAACACTCTTGAGGCCATATATCACTCCCAGAACTCATGCAGGTTGGACTCTGCCTTTAGTCAAGCCCGAACAAACAGTCCTGAGCTAACAGATCATCTCTGCCCTGGTGCTTGCACATTGGAAGAATCTAGCCTGATTCAGTGCAAGACCGAGACATGGATTCAGAAGTATTTGAATAGGTGGGTCCTGCCGTTCTTCAAGTTGCTGTTGAGCTTCTCTCTGACTCTCCGGCTAGTCCTGGCCATATTCAAGCCAACAACTTGCAATCTTGAGCCCACAGCACGCTCCCTGACTCTGAACTAGCATGTGTCCTGCCCTTGGTCAGTCCCCATAGGAAACACTCCCAATCTGGCATCGCACTTGCTGCACTGATCAAGGCTCGACATGCCTTTGTGCAAGATGCCAACAAATGCTCCCAAACCCACATTTCAATATCTCCGCGGACCATGCTCGGTCCTGCCCTTGTTCAAGACCATGAAATAACCATGAGCCCACTTCTCGGTCCCTGTGCTGGAGCAGGCTACATTCTGCCCATCATGAAGCCTCAATGGATACTCCTGAATTGACATCTTAGGACCTGCAGTAGCCCAGGCTGGGTCCAAGCCTTGTGCAAGACCCTTGCAAACACTCCCGACCTCCATCCAGGCTGCTGCACTGAACCAGGCAGAGTCCTGCCCTTCTTCCACTCCATTAAAATACTCCTGAGTCTCCTTTCGGTACATATGCTGACCAGGCTGGGTCCTGTCCTTCTTCAAGGCCACATCAAATACTTCTAAATCCACGTCTCGGTCTTGCACTGAATAGGGCTAGATTCTTCCAACGTGCAAGCACTCACTGAAAACTCTGAGCCCAAATGTCAGGTCTTGCACAGAATGAGGCTAAGTGCTACCGATGTTCATGACCCCTAATACAGGCCTGAGCCAACATCATAAGCATGGCACTGAAGAATTCGGGAGCTGCCCCTGTTGCACTGCAGCAAATGCTCCTGAGCCCACATC
>NW_024077942.1:0-1409 GCF_014754425.2 Oryx dammah
TTTTGATTGACATGTCAATATATTCATTGCTAATAACTCCAGTTAGATTATAAGTTCTGTGAGGTCAGTATTGTTGTGTGTTCTGCTCATGGGCTCTACTGTTAGTGTCTAGAACAGTGACTGGCCCATAGTAGTCAGTTGATAACTAACTACCAAATAAATGTTGCGTGGGCCTTCTCCCTCTTTGCTTTCCTTTTCCCTTCTTGTCATTTCCACCCTTGAAACTCTTAACTACATGTAGGTTCTCATTGCTTCTTATGTGGTTTAGTTCAGTTATCTCTGGCTCTTACTTGAAGACTCAGGTTCCAGCCTTCCTTTGCTCATTAGGCTCTGGTAAATGATTAGATCCACGCAGGGTCTCAGTCTGTCCTCAGTCAATTGACTTCACTTTATCAGATGTAATCTCAATGAACTGGGTCAACTTGAAAGCTAGAAACCCTGCAGTAAAATATGTAAAAGAGAAAAAAAAAGATATGTCCAAAAGACTTTGGAAAATATAAAAGGAATTTCAAGTCAAATAATTATGAGCACATGTCACAGTTTGATTTCAAATTACTGCAAGAGAAAGTCTCAGGAAACATGTTCAAATAATTAGCCTTGGTAGAAAAAATTTTATAGGAGATAAGTTGTTTTTTTTTTTAAGCTTTGATTAGAGATCATAATTATGGTCAGAGGGCTCGTTCATATTTATTCTGCTTTTGATTGTGTACTGGTATTAGGTTCCTCACATAATTAATAGTCATTTGAGGGTATAACACTAATTTCCCAGGAGTCTTTATTTCATTACAGTATGTCAGACAATTCCTAAAGCATTTCATTAGAAATAATAGTTAAGTCCCATGTGAGGCTATAAAGAATATCCTTCAGAAAAGATCCATTTTAGACCAGTTTGGGGAAACATTTTTCTCAAGAGTAATTCAAGTGTTTATTATAGTATCTCTAAAGGTGGCAGAGAGGGTTTTGTCAGATCTTGATCCTACTTCGGAGAAGGCAATGGCAACCCACTCCGGTACTCTTGCCTGGAAAACCCAGGGACGGCAGAACCTGGTAGGCTGCAGTCCATGGGGTCGCGAAGAGTCAGACATGACTGAGCGACTTCACTTTCACTTTTCACTTTCATGCGTTGGAGAAGGAAATGGCAACCCACTCCAGTGTTCCTGCCTGGAGAATCCCAGGGATGGCAGAGCCTGGTGGGCTGCCGTCTATGGGGTCGCACAGAGTCGGAAACAACTGAAGCGACTTAGCAGCAGCAGAGGCAGAAGCAGATCTTACTCTCTTACAGGCTAATAGCTTGTTGTGTCTTTGGTGCTATCAGTAAAGTCACAAATCCTGTGTCAGAGATGAAGGATGTTATTACTTAGGACACAGCAAGCAGCATGAACACTAGCACATTTGCTTCAGTTGCCTTT
>NW_024077943.1:0-1409 GCF_014754425.2 Oryx dammah
AGACAGGGACGGCAGAAGCTGTGCCCACAGTCTATGGTGACGGGGTCTAGGAAGCAGTTCATGCAGATGGAGCAGGTGGGTTCACTCTGGAAGATCTGCAGTGTGTCTGAATCCATGTTTCTGAAAATTAAAGAAAGAAATAAGAGAGGGTAAGAGAAAAAGTCTTTCTTCTGCCCTCATCAGGAAAAATAAATCCTTTGGACAAAGTCCTGTCTTGAACTCCAATTTCCCTATTTGCTTACCTCCCCAGAACAAATCTAGAGATGGTGACTGTATACACCTTGGATTTGAATTATTATACAAAAGATGAAATACAATAAAAGAGTCCTTAGCAACTTTTTGTTTAAAATAAACCAGGATTTCAATCATACTAAACTTATTAATACATGGAGAAGCTTAAAGATTAGTGGGAGTGTGCTCAGTCCTCTCTGACTCATTGCTATACCTAGACTGTGGCCCACCAGGCTTGCCTGCCCTTGGGATTTCCCAGGTGAGAATCCTGGAAAGGGTTGCCATTTCCTTCTCCAAGGGATCTTCCCATGTAGTGGCTGAACCTGTGTTTCCTGCATCTTCTGCACTGGTGGGTGGATTCTTTATCATGGAGCCACCTGGGAAGCCACTTAAAAATTAGAATGGAAAGTAAGTGTTGGGATGACTTCAGAGTTACTTTTATTAGCTGACTCTGACAGAAGCACACACAGAACCTCAGTCTGTCTCTGTCTCGACCTCCACGACTCTCTGACTGGAACCCACACTAGCACACCCTTCGTTTCTCTCCTCTTGGCCTCAGTTCCTTCTGTCATCAAAGTGACAGAAGTGCTTTTCTAAAGACAAAGAAATTTGTTTACAAAAAACTTAAACTTCATACAATGTTGGCTTTAATCTGATGTCTTAACCCTAAAGAGTTCAGAGCTTACTTCCAACTTAAATAACAAAACTGTTCCTTTCAAAACAAAAAGAGAAAAAAAAATGTCACTTCTAGTTCAGGAAAGCAAGTTTTCCTGAAGTCGGTTCATATCATCAGAGCATGTCATATTTCGCACTGGTGAATATTCAAGTATCACAATAATCAGGAAACAATAGTCAGCATGAATATAATCATTTGTAGACTGACAGCATCTATGACCATGATAATATTAAAACAATAATAGGAGAACTTATTATGTGTTGCCTAATATTTCTCAGCATCAAATTAAACCCTTTTCTATGGATTAACTGCTTTAATCATCTCAACAATATTTACTAATTTTCTACTTTTACCCACATTTTATAAGGAGGTTACTTGATATAGTGTGGGTAAAAATAAGTTACCTGTCTGCAAATCTCACATGGAATCAATCCTTGAGGGAGGAGTGCTCAAACATAGATTGTACTGACAGAATAAATACAGCTAGCTTTTGTGTCCAGGG
>NW_024077944.1:0-1409 GCF_014754425.2 Oryx dammah
AGAATGGGAAAGACTAGAGATCTCTTCAAGAAAATTAGAGATACCAAGGGAACATTTCATGCAAAGATGGGCACAATAAAGGGCAGAAATGGTATAGACCTAACAGAAACAGAAGATATTAAGAAGACTTGGCAAGAATACACAGAAGAACTATTCAAAAAAGATCTTCACGACCCAGATAATCATGATGGTATGATTACTCACCTAGAGCCAGACACCCTGGAATGAGAAGTCAAATGGGCCTTAGGAAGCATCACTACAAACAAAGCTAGTGGAGGTGATGGAATTCCAGTGGAGCTATTTCAAATCCTGAAAGATGATGCTGTGAAAGTGCTGCACTCAATATGCCAGCAAATTTGGGAAACTCAGCAGTGGCCACAGGACTGGAAAAGGTCAGTTTTCATTCCAATTGCAAAGAAAGGCAATGCCAAAGAATGCTCAAACTACCACACAATTGCACTCATCTCACATGCTAGTAAAGTAATGCTCAAAATTCTCCAAGCCAGGCTTCAAGAGTACATGAACTATGAACTTCCAGATGCTCAAGCTGGATTTAGAAAAGGCAGAGGAACCAGAGATCAAATTGCCAACATTCGTTGGATTATTGAAAAATCAAGAGAGTTCCAGAAAAACATCTACTTCTGCTTTATTGACCATGCCAAAGCCTTTGACTGTGTGGATCACCACCAACTGTGGAAAATTCTTAAAGAGATGGGAATACTAGACCACCTGACCTGCCTCTTGAGACATCTGTATGCAGGTCAGGAAGCAACGGTTAGAGCTGGACATGGAACAACAGACTGGCTCCAAATAGGGAAAGGAGTACATCAAGGCTGTATATTGTCACCCTGCTTATTTAACTTCTATGCAGAGTACATCACGAGAAATGCTGGGCTGGATGAAGCACAAGCTGGAATCAAGATTACCGGGAGAAATATCAATAACCTCAGATATGTAGAAGACACCATATGACAGAAAGTGGAGAACTAAAGAGCCTCATGATGAAAGTGAAAGAGAAGAGTGAGAAAGTTGGCTTAAAACTCAACATTCAGAAAACTAAGATCATGGCATCTGGTCCCATCATTTCATGGCAGATGGGGAAACAGTGGAAACAGTGACAGACTTTATTTTGGGGGGCTCCAAGATCACTGCAGATGGTGACTACAGCCATGAAATTAAAGGATGCTTGCTCCTTGGAAGAAAATTTATGACCAATCTAGCCAGCATGTTAAAAAGCAGAGACATTACTTTGCCAACAAAGGTCCATCTAGTCAAATCTCTGTTTTTTCCAGTAGTCATGTATGGATGTGAGAGTTGGACTGTAAAGAGGGCTGAGCGCAGAAGAACTGATGCTTTTGCACTGTGGTGTTGGAGAAGACTCTTGAGAGTCCCTTGGACTGCAAGGAGAT
>NW_024077945.1:0-1409 GCF_014754425.2 Oryx dammah
ATCTCCTTGCAGTCCAAGGGACTCTCAAGAGTCTTCTCCAACACCACAGTGCAAAAGCATCAGTTCTTCTGCGCTCAGCCCTCTTTACAGTCCAACTCTCACATCCATACATGACTACTGGAAAAAACAGAGATTTGACTAGATGGACCTTTGTTGGCAAAGTAATGTCTCTGCTTTTTAACATGCTGGCTAGATTGGTCATAAATTTTCTTCCAAGGAGCAAGCATCCTTTAATTTCATGGCTGTAGTCACCATCTGCAGTGATCTTGGAGCCCCCCAAAATAAAGTCTGTCACTGTTTCCACTGTTTCCCCATCTGCCATGAAATGATGGGACCAGATGCCATGATCTTAGTTTTCTGAATGTTGAGTTTTAAGCCAACTTTCTCACTCTTCTCTTTCACTTTCATCATGAGGCTCTTTAGTTCTCCACTTTCTGTCATATGGTGTCTTCTACATATCTGAGGTTATTGATATTTCTCCCGGTAATCTTGATTCCAGCTTGTGCTTCATCCAGCCCAGCATTTCTCGTGATGTACTCTGCATAGAAGTTAAATAAGCAGGGTGACAATATACAGCCTTGATGTACTCCTTTCCCTATTTGGAGCCAGTCTGTTGTTCCATGTCCAGCTCTAACCGTTGCTTCCTGACCTGCATACAGATGTCTCAAGAGGCAGGTCAGGTGGTCTAGTATTCCCATCTCTTTAAGAATTTTCCACAGTTGGTGGTGATCCACACAGTCAAAGGCTTTGGCATGGTCAATAAAGCAGAAGTAGATGTTTTTCTGGAACTCTCTTGATTTTTCAATAATCCAACGGATGTTGGCAATTTGATCTCTGGTTCCTCTGCCTTTTCTAAATCCAGCTTGAGCATCTGGAAGTTCATAGTTCATGTACTCTTGAAGCCTGGCTTGGAGAATTTTGAGCATTACTTTACTAGCATGTGAGATGAGTGCAATTGTGTGGTAGTTTGAGCATTCTTTGGCATTGCCTTTCTTTGCAATTGGAATGAAAACTGACCTTTTCCAGTCCTGTGGCCACTGCTGAGTTTCCCAAATTTGCTGGCATATTGAGTGCAGCACTTTCACAGCATCATCTTTCAGGATTTGAAATAGCTCCACTGGAATTCCATCACCTCCACTAGCTTTGTTTGTAGTGATGCTTCCTAAGGCCCATTTGACTTCTCATTCCAGGGTGTCTGGCTCTAGGTGAGTAATCATACCATCATGATTATCTGGGTCGTGAAGATCTTTTTTGAATAGTTCTTCTGTGTATTCTTGCCAAGTCTTCTTAATATCTTCTGTTTCTGTTAGGTCTATACCATTTCTGCCCTTTATTGTGCCCATCTTTGCATGAAATGTTCCCTTGGTATCTCTAATTTTCTTGAAGAGATCTCTAGTCTTTCCCATTCT
>NW_024077946.1:0-1408 GCF_014754425.2 Oryx dammah
AATGTGTAGCAATAAGTTTTATCACAAGATTCATAGTCCTGGACATATATGTAAATCCTCCCTCAATAAAAAAGATAGCTTTCAGTAATAAAGTTGTGATAGCATTTTTGTTATATTTCACATGTCAGTCAGTCAGTTCAGTCGCTCAGACGTGTCCGACTCTTTGCGACCCCATGAATCGCAGCATGCCAGGCCTCCCTGTCCATCACTAACTCATGGAGTTCACCCAAACTCATGTCCATCAAGTCGGTGATGCCATTCAACCATCTCATCCTCTGTCGTCCCCTTCTCCTCCTGCCCCCAATCCCTCCCAGCATCAGGGTCTTTTCCAAAGAATCAACTCTGCATGAGGTAGCCAAAGTATTGGAGTTTCAGATTCAGCATCAGTCCTTCCAATAAACATCCAGGACTGGTCTCCTTTAGGATGGACTGGGTGGATCTCCTTGCAGTCCGAGGGACTCTAAAGAGTCTTCTCCAACACCACAGTTCAAAAGCATCAATTTTTCGGTGCTCAGCTTTCTTCACAGTCCAACTCTCACATCCATACATGACTACTGGAAAAACCATAGCCTTGACTAGACGGACCTTTGTTGGCAAGCCAACCTCATTTGGAGTAAAATGAGGCAGTAACATGCACGGCATGATTTCTGAAATCTCAGCCTCTCCTCCAGCTTTAACATAGTGCCTGAAATTCTCTCCCCTTTCAGTTCAGTTCAGTTCAGTTGCTCAGTCATGTCCGACTCTTTGCGACCCCGTGAATCGCAGCACGCCAGGCCTCCCTGTCCATCACCATCTCCCGGAGTTCACTCAGACTCAAGTCCATCAAGTCCGTAATGGCATCCAGCCATCTCATCCTCGGTCGTCCCCTTCTCCTCCTGCCCCCAATCCCTCCCAGCATCAGAGTCTTTTCCAATGAGTCAACTCTTCTCATGAGGTGGCCAAAGTACTGGAGTTTCAGCTTTAACATCATTCCTTCCAAAGAAATCTCAGGGTTGATCTCCTTCAGAATGGACTGGTTGGATCTCCTTGCAGTCCAAGGGACTCTCAAGAGTCTTCTCCAACACCACAGTTCAAAAGCATCAATTCTTTGGCATTCAGGCTTCTTCACAGTCCAACTTTCACATCCATACATGACCACTGGAAAAACCATAGCCTTGACTAGACGGACCTTAGTCGGCAAAGTAATGTCTCTGCTTTTGAATATGCTATCTAGGTTGGTCATAACTTTTCTTCCAAGGAGTAAGTGTCTTTTAATTTCATGGCTGCAATCACCATTTGCAGTGATTTTGGAGCCCCCCAAAATAAAGTCTGACACTGTTTCCACTGTTTCCCCATCTATTTCCCATGAAGTGATGGGACCAGATGCCATGATCTTCATTTTCTGAATGTTGAGCTTTAAGCCAACTTT
>NW_024077947.1:0-1408 GCF_014754425.2 Oryx dammah
GGAGTGGAGAACCTCCTGGATTTTCTCGAGTTATGGCGGGACCTTCTCGAGTTACGACGTGGACCTCTGGGACCCTCCCTTGTGGCCTCAGGACAGGTCACTCTCCATGCGAGTTGCGAGGGGCCTGTCGTGATTCCTCTGCAGTCGGTGCCGGGGCCTAAGACCTCGTGTGGAGTCTATGAAGGAACCTGAGGATTCCTCTCCAGTGCTGACATGGACCTTGGGGTCCTTCTGGGGCTCCACAGGGGAGTCAGTCCTCGTCTCGAGTTGGGACATGCACGTCCGCTTTCCTCAGGAGCTGGAGCAGCCGTGGCATGCTTCCCAGCACCTTGATACAGGGATCTGTGGCATTCTTTGGAGGCTTTCCCACGAGGTTTGCGACAGGGCTGTCACACGTGTCACTGTGGTGTGAGTCGATCCTTGGCGTGCATGTCGAGGAAGTGCAGGGAAATCAGGTTCTTCTGGAGTGGACTGAGACATTTTGTGCACATTGCGAATGGTGGCACGACCCTGGAGTTCCTCTCGACTTTCCTGTGGAGAGCGCCGCCTCAGAGATGCGACAGCAAAGCCGGGAATCCTTTCCCAACGAAGCAGGGAAAGGAACCCTCATCTCGAGCTTTGAGGAGGAATCGGGGCTCCGCTTGATGTGGGCGGGACCCTCGGTGTTCCTATAGAGTGGAGGTGGGTATGTCGGGGAACTTCTTGAGTTGCAGCCAGGGTGGGAAGGACCCTTTCTAAGTTCAAGAGGGAAGAGGTGATTTGCCTCGAGACACCTCAGCGGAAAAGGGCCTCATCTCGCCTGGAAGGGACAACCTCCTGAATTTTCTCGAGTTGTGGCGGGACCTTCTGGAGTTACGACGGGGACCTCTGGGACCCTCCCTTGTGGCCTCAGGACAGGCCAGTCTCCATGCGAGTTGCGAGGGGCCGGTCGGGATTCCTCTGCAGTCGGTGCCGGGACCTAAGACCTCGTGTGGAGTCTATGACAGAACCTGAGGATTCCTCTCCAGTGTTGACATGGATCTTGGGGTCCTTCTGGGGGCTCCACAGGGGAGTCAGTCCTCTTCTCGAGTGGGGACATGCACGTCCGCTTTCCTCAAGAGCTGGAGCAGCCGTGGCAGGCTTCCAGGCGACTTGATACAGGGATCTGTGGCATTCTTTGGAGGCTTTCCCACGAGGCTTTGCGACAGGGCTGTCACACGTGCAACTGTGGTCTGAGTTGATCCTCGGCGTGCATGTCGAGGAAGTGCAAGGAAATCCGGTTCTTCTGGAGTGGACTGAGACATTTTGTGCACATTGTGAATGGTGGCACGACCCCTGGAGTTCCTCTCGACTTTCCTGTGGATAGCGCCGCCTCGGAGATGCGACAGCAAAGCCGCGAATCCTTTCCCGATGAAGCAGGGAAAGGAAC
>NW_024077948.1:0-1408 GCF_014754425.2 Oryx dammah
GTTGCTTGTATATTTTTGAGATTAGCCGTTTGTCAGTTGCTTCATTTGCTATTATTTTTTCCCATTCAGAAGGCTGTCTTTTGACCTTGCCTATATTTTCCTTTGTTGTGCAGAAGCTTTTAATTTTAATTAGGTCCCATTTGTTTATTTTTGCTTTTATTTCCAGAATTCTGGGAGGTAGATCATAGAGGATCCTGCTGTGGTTTATGTCGGAGAGTGTTTTGCCTATGTTCTCCTCTAGGAGTTTTATAGTTTCTGGTCTTACATTTAGATCTTTAATCCATTTTGAGTTTATTTTTGTGTGTGGTGTTAGAAAGTGATCTAGTTTCATTCTTTTACAAGTGGTTGACCAGTTTTCCCAGCACCACTTGTTAAAGAGATTGTCTTTACTCCATTGTATATTCTTGCCTCCTTTGTCAAAGGTAAGGTGTCCATATGTGTGTGGATTTATCTCTGGGCTTTCTATTTTGTTCCATTGATCTATATTTCTGTCTTTGTGCCAGTACCATACTGTCTTGATGACTGTGGCTTTGAAGTAGAGCCTGAAGTCAGGCAAGTTGATTCCTCCAGTTCCACTCTTCTTTCTCAAGATTGCTTTGGCTGTTTGAGGTTTTTTTGTATTTCCATACAAATCTTGAAATTATTTGTTCTAGTTCTGTGAAAAATATCGCTGGTAACTTGATAAGGATTGCATTGAATTTGTAAATTGCTTTGGGTAGTATACTCATTTTCACTGTATTGATTCTTCCGATCCATGAACGTGGTATATTTCTCCATCTATGAGTGTCCTCTTTGATTTCTTTCATCAGTGTTTTATAGTTTTCTATATATAGGTCTTTAGTTTCTTTAGGTAGATATATTCCTAAGTATTTTATTCTTTTTGTTGCAATGGTGAATGGAATTGTTTCCTTAATTTCTTTTTCTACTTTCTCATTATTAGTGTATAGGAATGCAAGGGATTTCTGTGTGTTGATTTTATATCCTGCAACTTTACTATATTCATTAATTAGCTCTAGTAATTTTCTGGTAGAGTCTTTAGGGTTTTCTATGTAGAGGATCATGTCATCTGCAAACAGTGAGAGTTTTACTTCTTCTTTTCCAATTTGGATTCCTTTTATTTCTTTTTCTGCTCTGATTGCTGTGGCTAAAACTTCCAGAACTATGTTGAATAGTAGCGGTGAAAGGGAGCACCCTTGTCTTGTTCCTGAGTTTAGGGGAAATGCTTTCAATTTTTCACCATTGAGGATAATGTTTGCTGTGGGTTTGTCATATATAGCTTTTATTATGTTGAGGTATGTTCCTTCTATTCCTGCTTTCTGGAGAGTTTTTATCATAAATGGATGTTGAATTTTGTCAAAGGTCTTCTCTGCATCTATTGAGATAATCATATGGCTTTTATTTTTCAATT
>NW_024077949.1:0-1408 GCF_014754425.2 Oryx dammah
GTTGCTTGTATATTTTTGAGATTAGCCGTTTGTCAGTTGCTTCATTTGCTATTATTTTTTCCCATTCAGAAGGCTGTCTTTTGACCTTGCCTATATTTTCCTTTGTTGTGCAGAAGCTTTTAATTTTAATTAGGTCCCATTTGTTTATTTTTGCTTTTATTTCCAGAATTCTGGGAGGTAGATCATAGAGGATCCTGCTGTGGTTTATGTCGGAGAGTGTTTTGCCTATGTTCTCCTCTAGGAGTTTTATAGTTTCTGGTCTTACATTTAGATCTTTAATCCATTTTGAGTTTATTTTTGTGTGCGGTGTTAGAAAGTGATCTAGTTTCATTCTTTTACAAGTGGTTGACCAGTTTTCCCAGCACCACTTGTTAAAGAGATTGTCTTTACTCCATTGTATATTCTTGCCTCCTTTGTCAAAGGTAAGGTGTCCATATGTGTGTGGATTTATCTCTGGGCTTTCTATTTTGTTCCATTGATCTATATTTCTGTCTTTGTGCCAGTACCATACTGTCTTGATGACTGTGGCTTTGAAGTAGAGCCTGAAGTCAGGCAAGTTGATTCCTCCAGTTCCACTCTTCTTTCTCAAGATTGCTTTGGCTGTTTGAGGTTTTTTTGTATTTCCATACAAATCTTGAAATTATTTGTTCTAGTTGTGTGAAAAATATCGCTGGTAACTTGATAAGGATTGCATTGAATTTGTAAATTGCTTTGGGTAGTATACTCATTTTCACTGTATTGATTCTTCCGATCCATGAACGTGGTATATTTCTCCATCTATGAGTGTCCTCTTTGATTTCTTTCATCAGTGTTTTATAGTTTTCTATATATAGGTCTTTAGTTTCTTTAGGTAGATATATTCCTAAGTATTTTATTCTTTTTGTTGCAATGGTGAATGGAATTGTTTCCTTAATTTCATTTTCTACTTTCTCATTATTAGTGTATAGGAATGCAAGGGATTTCTGTGTGTTGATTTTATATCCTGCAACTTTACTATATTCATTAATTAGCTCTAGTAATTTTCTGGTAGAGTCTTTAGGGTTTTCTGTGTAGAGGATCATGTCATCTGCAAACAGTGAGAGTTTTACTTCTTCTTTTCCAATTTGGATTCCTTTTATTTCTTTTTCTGCTCTGATTGCTGTGGCTAAAACTTCCAGAACTATGTTGAATAGTAGTGGTGAAAGTGGGCACCCTTGTCTTGTTCCTGACTTTAGGGGAAATGCTTTCAATTTTTCACCATTGAGGATAATGTTTGCTGTGGGTTTGTCATATATAGCTTTTATTATGTTGAGGTATGTTCCTTCTATTCCTGCTTTCTGGAGAGTTTTTATCATAAATGGATGTTGAATTTTGTCAAAGGTCTTCTCTGCATCTATTGAGATAATCATATGGCTTTTATTTTTCAATT
>NW_024077950.1:0-1407 GCF_014754425.2 Oryx dammah
AGGGGTGATTTGCCTCGAGACGCCTCAGCGGAAAAGGGCCTCATCTTGCCTGGAGGGGAGAACCTCCTGGATTTACTCGAGTTGCGGTGGGACCTTCTCGAGTTACGACGGGGACTTCTGGGACACTCCCTTGTGGCCTCAGGACAGGACAGTCTCCATTCGAGTTGCGTGGGTCCTGTCGGGATTCATCTGCATTCGGTGCCTGGGCCTAAGACCTCCTGTGGAGTCTATGACGGAACCTTGGGATTCCTCTCCAGTGCTGACATGGAACTTGGGGTGCTTCTGGAGGCTCCACAGGGGAGTCAGTCCTCGTCTCGAGTGGGGACATGCACGTCCGTTTTCCTCATGAGCTGGAGCAGCCGTGGTAAGCTTCCCGGCACCTTGATACAGGGATCTGTGGCATTCTTTGGAGGCTTTCCCACGTGGCTCTCCGACAGGGCTGTCACACATGCCACTGTGGTGTGAGTCGCTCCTCGGCGTGCATGTCGAGGAAGGGAAGGGAAATCAGGATCTTCTGGAGTGGACTGAAACATTGTGTGCACATTGGGAATGGTGGCACGACCCCTGGAGTTCCTCTGAACTTTCCTGTGGAGAGCGCCGCCTCCGAGATTCGACAGCAAAGCCGGGAATCCTTTCCCGACGAAGCAGGGAAAGGAACCCTCATCTCGAGCTTTGAGGAGGAAACGGGGCTCCTCTTGATGTGGGCGGGACCCTCGGTGTTCCTCTCGAGTGGAGGCGGGTATGTCGGGAAACTTCTTGAGTTGCAGCAAGGGTGTGAAGGACCCTTTTGAAGTTCAAGAGGGAAGGGGTGATTTGCCTTGAGACGCCTCAGCGGAAAAGGGCCTGATCTCGCCTGGAGGGGAGAACCTCCTGGATTTTCTCGAGTTGCGGCGGGACCTTCTCGAGTTACGACGGGGACCCCTGTGACCCTCCCATGTGGCCACAGGACAGGCCAGTCTCCATGCGAGTTGCGAGGGGCCTGTCGGGATTCGTCTGCAGTCAGTGCCGGGGCCTAAGACCTCGTGTGTAGTCTATGATGGAACCTGAGGATTCCTCTCCTGTGCTGACATGGAACTTGGGGTCCTTCTGGGGGCTCCACAGGGGAGTCAGTCCTCGTCTCGAGTGGGGACATGCACGTCCGCTTTCCTCACGAGCTGGAGCAGCCTTGGCAGGCTTCCCGTCGCCTTGAAACAGGAATGTGTGGCATTCCTTGGAGGCTTTCCCACGAGGGTTTCCGAAATGGCTGTCACACGTGCCACTGTGGTTTGAGTTGAACCTCGGCGTGCATGTCGAGGAAGTGCAGGGAAATCAGGTTCTTCTGGAGTGGACTGAGATATCTTGTGCACATTGGGAATGGTGGCACGACCCCTGGAGTTCCTCTCGTCTTTCCTGTGGAGAGCACCTCTT
>NW_024077952.1:0-1405 GCF_014754425.2 Oryx dammah
CTCGCTTTCCAGCGTGCTGTGCACTCGGCTTCCATGCGGGGACGCCATGCGCCTCTCGCAGGTCTTGGCTCCGGGGCTGCTTCCCTGAGCTTGGGCTGTGGGCCGGAGCTCAGAACCGCAGGAGCAGTTCCCAAACACAAGCACGCGTCTGTGCTGGGGAGGAGAGCCCTAGGGAAACTCGGTCTGTGAAGCACTGGCAGGCGAGCAGGGTCTCAGCCTCCCCTGTGTGGGGCTTCCTCCCCCACCCAGGGGCCCTGGAAGCCTGGTGCTCTCCGTTCTGCAAGAGTCGGGTGGCCAAGCCCCAGCAGAAGCCTTTCAGTTGGGCTTCCCTTCCTTCTGACACAGCGCTAAGTGCTGTGGCCCTTGGCAGGGTGAAAGCCACCGGCCCGTAAAAAGTACACAAGGGCGCCTGGGACCTAGGTGTAAAGGCAAGGAAGGAGAGGAGCTGAGGCCAGGAATCCGCCAGTGGCGACTCCCAGCCTGGGGCAGCATGCTCCTTCCTGGGCAGGAACACTAGCAGCCAGGCAAGTCTGGGCAAGTGTCGACCAGGACAGAGCAGGCTCACACCAGGGACTCTGCCAATCGGGCCTCTGAGCAGAGCTGGAGCTCTGCCGTTCTGGAGGCGCACATGGGATTTCCCAGCCAGGCCATGCAGACGCACGCAGCTGGGCTGCCTGCTCTTCCTCTGAGGAGGCTCGCTTTCCAGCGTGCTGTGCACTCGGTTTCCTTTTGGGGGCGCCAGGCGCCAGCCGGAGGTCTTGGCTCCGGGGCTGCTTCCCTGAGCTGGGGCTGAGGGCGGGAGCTCAGAACCGCAAGGGCAGGCCCCAACCACTTGCAAGCGACTGTGATGGGGAGGAAAGCCGGAGCCAAACATGGTCTGTCAAGCACAGACAGGCGAGCAGAGTCTCAGCATCCACGTTGTGGGGCTGCCTCACCCACCCAGGGTCCTGGGAGCCTGGTGCTCTCCGTGCTGCCCTGAGTCCGGGCGGCCAAGCCCCAGAGGGAGAAGCCTAGCAGTTGAGCTTCAGTTCCGTCTGACACAGCGCTAAGTGCTGGAACCCTTTGCAGGGTGAAAGCCACCGGTCACTAAAACCTCCCAAAGGGCGCCTGGGCGCTAGGTGCAAAGGCAAGGCAGGAGAGGAGCTGAGGCCAGGAAGGAACCAGTGGCGTCTCCCAGCCTGGGGCAGCATGCTCCTTCCTGGGCAGGAACACTAGCAGCGAAGCAAGTCTTGGCAAGTCTCGCCCAGGGCAGAGCAGGCTCACACCAGAGACTCTGGCAGATGGGGCCTCTGAGCAGAACTGGAGTCACTGTTCTGGAGGCGCACTTGGAATTTCCCAGCCAAGCCTTGCAGACGCACGCAGCATGGCTGCCTGCTCTTCCTCCGAGGAGGCTCGCTTTCTGGCG
>NW_024077953.1:0-1405 GCF_014754425.2 Oryx dammah
GGAGACTGGCCTTTCCAGAGGCCACAAGGGAGGGTCCCAGAGGTCAACGTCGTAACTAGAGAAGGTCCCGCTACAACTCGAGAAAATCAACGAAGTTCTCCCCTCCAGGTGAAATGAGGCCCTTTTCCGCTGAGGCGTCTCGAGGCAAATCACACCTTCCCTCTTGAACTTCGAAAGGGACTTTCACACCCTTGTTGCAAATCAAGAAGTTCCCCTACATACCCGCCTCCACTCGAGAGGAACCCCGAGGTTCCCGCCCACATCAAGAGTAGCCCCGTTTCCTCCCCATAGCTCCCGATGTGAGTACCATTCCCTGCTTCATCGGGAAAGGATTTCAGGCTTTCCTGGCGCATCTCGGAGGAGGCGCTCTCCACAGGAAAGTCGAGAGGAACTCCAGGGCTGGTGCCACCATTCCCAATGTGCACAAAATGTCTCAGTGAACTCCAGAAGAACCTGATTTCCCCGCACTGACTCGACTTGCACGTCGAGGATCGACTCACACCACAGTGGCACGTGTGACAGCCCTGTGGGAAACCCTCGTTTGAAAGCCTCCATGGAATGCCGCATATCCCTGTATCAAGGCGACGGGAAGCCTGCCGCGGTTGCTCCAGCTCTAGAGGAATGCAGACGTGCATGTCCCCATTCGAGACTAGGACAGACTCCCCTGTGGTTGCCTCCGGAAGTACCCCAAGATCCATGTCAGCAGTGGAGAGTAATCCGCAGGTTCCGTCATAGACTCCAGACGAGGATTTAGGCCATGGCACGGAATGCAGAGGAATCCCGACAAGGGCCTAGAAACTAGCATGGAGACTGGCCTTTCCTGAGGCCACACGGGAGGGTCCCAGAGGTCAAAGTCGTAACTCGATAAGGTCCCGCCACAACTCGAGAAAATCCATGAGGTTCTCCCCTCCAGGCTAAATGAGGCCCTTTTCCGCTGAGGCGTCTCGAGGCAAATCACACCTTCCCTCTTTAACTTCGAAAGGGACTTTCAAACCCTTAATGCAACTGAAGAAGTTCCCCTACATACCGCCTCCACTCAAGAGGAACACCGAGGGTCCGGCCCACATTAAGAGGAGCCCCGTTTCCTCCGAATAGCTCGAGATGAGTGTTCCTTTCCCTGCTTCGTCGGGAAAGTATACCTGGCTTTCCTGGCGCATCTCGGTGGAGGCGCTCTCCACAGGAATGTCGAGAGGAACTCCAGGGCTGGTGCCACCATTCCCAATGTGCACAAAATGTCTCAGTCCACTGCAGAAGAACCTGATTTCCCCGCCCAGCCTCGACTTGCACGTCGAGGACCGATTCACACCGCAGTGGCACGTGTGACAGCCCTGTGGGAAACCCTCGTGGGAAAGACGCCCTATATTGCCACAGATCCCTCTATCAAGGCGCCGGGAAGCCTGCCATG
>NW_024077954.1:0-1405 GCF_014754425.2 Oryx dammah
CAAGTACTGCATTTCAGACTCTTTTGTTGACTGTGATGGCTACTCCATTTCTTCCAAGGGATTGTTGTCCACAATAAATATAATGGTTCAGTTCAGTTCAGTTCAGTCGCTCAGTTGTGTCTGACTCTTTGTGACCCCATGAATCGCAGTACGCCAGGCCTCCCTGTCCATCACCAACTCCCAGAGTTCACTCAGACTCACGTCCATTGAGTCAGTGATGCCATCCAGCCATCTCATCCTCTGTCGTCCCCTTCTCCTCCTGCCCCTAATCCCTGCCAGCATCAGAGTCAATGGTTACCTAAGTTAAATTCACCGATTCCAGTCCATTTTACTGTGCTGATTCCTAAAATGTTGATGTTCACTCTTGCCATCTCCTGTTTGACGACTTTCAATTTGCCTCGGTTCATGGACCTATCATTCCAAGTTCCTATGCAGTATAGCTCTCTATAGCATCGGAACTTGCTTCCATCACCAATCACATCCACAACTGGGTGTTGCTTTTGCTTTGACTCCATCTCTTAATTCTTTCTGGAGTTATTTCTCCACTGATCTCCAGTAGAATACTGGGCATCTACCAACCGGGGCAGTTCATCTTTCAGTGTCCTATCTTTTGTGTTTTCATACTGTTCATGGGGTTCTCATGGCAAGAATACTGAAGTGGTTTGCCATTCCCTTCTCCAGTGGACCACATTTTGTCAGAACTCTCTACCAGGATCCGTCCATCTTGGGTGGCCCTACACAGCATGGCTCATAGTTTCACTGAGTTAGACAAGGCTGTGGTCCATGTGATCATATTAGTTAGTTTTCTGTGACTGTGGTTTGCAGTCTGTCTGCCCTCTAATGGAGAAGGATAAGAGGCTTATGGAAGCTTCCTGATGGGAGAGACTGACCGAGGGGGAAACAGGGTCTTGTTCTGATGGGTGGGGCCATGCTTGGTAAATCTTCAATCCAATTTTCTGAGGATGAGCGGGGCTGTGTTCCCTCCCTTTTATTTACCTGGGACCAAACTATGGTGGAGTAGTGAAGATAATGATGACCTCCTTCAAAAAGTCACATGCATGCACTGCTACTCCCAGTGCCCCCAACCCTGAAGCAGGCCACTGCCAACCCACGCCTCCACCAGAGACTCCTGGACACTCAGGGCAAGTCTGGGTCCATCTCTTGTGGGGTCACTGCTCCTTTCTCCTGGGTCCTGGTGCAGACAAGGCTCTGTTTCTGCCCTCCAAGGGTCTGTTTCCCCAGTCCTGTGTAAGTTCTGGTGGCTCTATGGTGGGGTTAATGACCACCTCCTCCAAGAGGGCTTATGCCATACCCAGGTCCATCTCATCCTCTGTCATCCCCTTCTCCTCGTGCCTTCAATCTTTCCCAGCATGAGGGTCTTTTTAAATGAGTTGGTTCTTCACAT
>NW_024077955.1:0-1405 GCF_014754425.2 Oryx dammah
CAAGTACTGCATTTCAGACTCTTTTGTTGACTGTGATGGCTACTCCACTTCTTCCAAGGGATTGTTGCCCACAATAGATATAATGGTTCAGTTCAGTTCAGTTCAGTTCAGTCGCTCAGTTGTGTCTGACTCTTTGTGACCCCATGAATCGCAGTATGCCAGGCCTCCCTGTCCATCACCAACTCCCAGAGTTCACTCAGACTCATGTCCATTGAGTCAGTGATGCCATCCAGCCATCTCATCCTCTGTCGTCCCCTCCTGCCCCTAATCCCTCCCAGCATCAGAGTCAATGGTTACCTAAGTTAAATTCACCGATTCCAGTCCATTTTACTGTGCTGATTCCTAAAATGTTGATGTTCACTCTTGCCATCTCCTGTTTGACGACTTTCAATTTGCCTCGGTTCATGGACCTATCATTCCAAGTTCCTATGCAGTATAGCTCTCTATAGCATCGGAACTTGCTTCCATCACCAATCACATCCACAACTGGGTGTTGCTTTTGCTTTGACTCCATCTCTTAATTCTTTCTGGAGTTATTTCTCCACTGATCTCCAGTAGAATACTGGGCATCTACCAACCGGGGCAGTTCATCTTTCAGTGTCCTATCTTTTTGTGTTTTCATACTCTTCATGGGGTTCTCATGGCAAGAATACTGAAGTGGTTTGCCATTCCCTTCTCCAGTGGACCACATTTTGTCAGAACTCTCTACCAGGATCCATCCATCTTGGGTGGCCCTACACAGCATGGCTCATAGTTTCACTGAGTTAGACAAGGCTGTGGTCCATGTGATCACATTAGTTAGTTTTCTGTGACTGTGGTTTGCAGTCTGTCTGCCCTCTAATGGAGAAGGATAAGAGGCTTATGGAAGCTTCCTGATGGGAGAGACTGACCGAGGGGGAAACAGGGTCTTGTTCTGATGGGCGGGGCCATGCTTGGTAAATCTTCAATCCAATTTTCTGTGAATGAGCGGGGCTGTGTTCCCTCCCTTTTATTTACCTGGGACCAAACTATGGTGGAGTAGTGAAGATAATGATGACCTCCTTCAAAAAGTCACATGCATGCACTGCTACTCCCAGTGCCCCCAACCCTGAAGCAGGCCACTGCCAACTCACGCCTCCACCAGAGATTCCTGGACACTCAGGGAAAGTCTGGGTCCATCTCTTGTGGGGTCACTGCTCCTTTCTCCTGGGTCCTGGTGCACACAAGGCTCTGTTTCTGCCCTCCAAGGGTCTGTTTCCCCAGTCCTGTGTAAGTTCTGGTGGCTCTATGGTGGGGTTAATGACCACCTCCTCCAAGAGGGCTTATGCCCTACCCAGGTCCATCTCATCCTCTGTCATCCCCTTCTCCTCGTGCCTTCAATCTTTCCCAGCATGAGGGTCTTTTTAAATGAGTTGGTTCTTCACAT
>NW_024077956.1:0-1405 GCF_014754425.2 Oryx dammah
TTTGGAAAGCCTTTTCTACACAGTTGTCTCTAACATATCCCCATGCAACACTATTTGCCTTGTACCTGCATGTGTGTGTGTGTGTGTGTGTGTGTGCAAACTCCCTTCAAGAGTTTAGATGGAAAAAGGACTTTAGTCCCCATTCTCATGTCCCTAGCATGTAAGAGACTGCCTGGCATGTGTTAATAATTAGGAAACATTTGTGAATAAATTAATTTCTATGAGTACACGGATTTGAATAGATTCTTGCCTACTGGTTTTACAAATAAGGAACCTAACTAAGACTGAGAGATTTCAATTCTTTTCAGGGTCTTAAAAGTAGACAAAGATAGAAACAAGACTGAAACCAATGAAGGAATTCTTTGATGGATCCAGTCCAAAAGACATATTTCAGGCAAATCGGAACTCAGTGATGATAAAGCCTAAAAGAGACACATGTACCCCAATGTTCATTGCAGCACTGTTTATAATAGCCAAGACATGGAAACAACCTAGATGTCTATCAGCAGACAATTGGATAAGAAAGCTGTGGTACATATACACCATGGAGTATTACTCAGCCATTAAAAAGAATACATTTGAATCAGTTCTAATGAGATGAATGAAACTGGAGCCGATTATACAGAGTGAAGTAAGCCAGAAAGAAAAACACCAATACAGTATAGTAATGCATATATATGGAATTTAGAAAGATGGTAATGATGACCCTGTATGCAAGATAGCAAAAGAGACACAGATGTATAGAATGGACTTTTGGACTCTGAGGGAGAGGGAGAGGGTGGGATGATTTGGGAGAATGGCATTGAAACATGTATACTATCATGTAAGAAACGAAGTGCCAGTCTATGTTCGATACAGGATACAGGATTCTTGGGGCTGGTGCATGGGGATGATCCAGAGAGATGATATGGGGTGGGAGGTGGGAGGGGGATTCAGGATTGGGAGCTTGTATACACCCGTGGTGGATTCATGTCAATGTATGGCAAAACCAATACAGTATTATAAAGTAAAATAAAGTAAAAATAAAATTTAAAAAAATCCAATGGGAATGAAAAGGAACACTCAGAAGAATACTTGTAGTGTAAAGAGATGAAAAACACTAATTGCAAAAAAAAAAAAAAGAAGAAGAAGAAGAAAAGAAAGAAATAAATAATGGGCTATGAATATGATTTATTGGAGAATCAAAGGAATAGACATACTAAGTGCTCACGGGGTAGAGAACACAACACATTACAGACGGGCACAGGGCACAGAGAGATCAAGCAATGATCCTGCTGCTCCTCTTCCAACAATGTGGTGTCACCTTAAGCAACCATGCCTTTACTCTGTCAGCTGTCAGTTGAGGAGGGAGATTAAGGTAGACGCAATCCGTCACCATGGCCAAAGGGAGGACAATGGAAGAGCC
>NW_024077957.1:0-1405 GCF_014754425.2 Oryx dammah
CTGCTGTCAGCCCACCTGCTGTGGGTCCCGCAGCTGTGGACAAACCTGCGGTGGTTCTAACTGCTGTCAGTCTTGCTGTCAGCCAGCTTCCTGCGCACCCGTGTACTGCCATAGAACCTGCTACCACCCCACATGCTGCTGCCTCCCTGGGTACCAAGACCAGGGCTCTGGATCCAGCTGCTGCCAGCCTTGCAGCCGCCCTGTCTGCTGTCAGACCACCTGCTGTAGAACCACCTGCTGCCGCCCTAGCTGTGTGTCCAGCTGCTGCCAGCCTTCCTGCTGCTGATCACCTTGCCAAGCATCCACTGTTCCTATACAACACCTTCTATTAATTGACTTGCTACCTGGGGACAAAACAAAATCACTGCCTAGATTTTGCTGACAACTGACATGCTCGACCAGAATTTCAGTTACTCATCTCCTTGCTTAAGAGCTTGTGAAGTAGCTTGACGGAGTGCAGGGGGCTTCCTCCAGTTGTCTTCCTCTGGTGTAGGAGGACTATGTGCCAACTTCCTGCATCTGTGATAAGGAAGTATGTCTTGGTTTTGACTCTGAAAATAGGATTGACCATCTAGTTCTTCTGAGTAACGTAAGAAAACCAGATCTCAGAATGTTTCTATAGGTTTCTACAGCCTATCATAAACTTTATAATCATAGTTTCTCTTTTGCTACCCTCATAGTTCTTGTATCATGCTTTCTCCTTTTATAATCACTTTGAGTTTTACCTGTATGTTTCTCAATAAATGGTGTACCACAATTCTTCGGTATGTGTTTGATTTATTGCACCACATTCCTCATTTAGAAATTTATATATTATATGTCTTATCCAATATGAGCATCATATTAGCCCCCTTCCTAATTATTATTTCATTATTAAAAACCCATTTCATTGTGTAGTGTGATTTGCCTAATAATAAACAGACTCATCCAGGATGACGTCTTCTGTTCCTGCTCAAGGGCACTTGCATTTACATCCCAAGGAAGTATTAATAGATGTCTGAACCTCAGTGACTGTGTCCTTGGCGAGCTATAGTTGCTGTCATTGTTCATGTGGTTATCTGTTGCTGGGCCTGGACACACCATGAGATACTCCAAGGAAATTCTGTTCAGATTATTTCTCCCTGCACTCTATCTTTTCATGATAACTACCCCTCAGCAATTAGTAACTCCTCTCTGCCCACTGGTCTATCTAGATGAGGAGTCCAAAATGACCAGGTGACAGTTTAAACATTGACTATATTCCGTAAAACATGTGACTTTCATAGTATTAAAACCTTCAGTCCAGGAGAGTGTAGATCCATGGGGAGAGGAAGAACAGATTCCCATATATGTTACCCTGAGTTAAAGTGAGAGGGTTTACTGCTACTTCACTTTCTCAAACCATGTATACTACCTTTGTGGATAT
>NW_024077958.1:0-1405 GCF_014754425.2 Oryx dammah
CTGCTGTCAGCCCACCTGCTGTGGGTCCCGCAGCTGTGGACAAACCTGCGGTGGTTCTAACTGCTGTCAGTCTTGCTGTCAGCCAGCTTCCTGCGCACCCGTGTACTGCCATAGAACCTGCTACCACCCCACATGCTGCTGCCTCCCTGGGTACCAAGACCAGGGCTCTGGATCCAGCTGCTGCCAGCCTTGCAGCCGCCCTGTCTGCTGTCAGACCACCTGCTGTAGGACCACCTGCTGCCGCCCTAGCTGTGTGTCCAGCTGCTGCCAGCCTTCCTGCTGCTGATCACCTTGCCAAGCATCCACTGTCCCTATACAACACCTTCTATTAATTGACTTGCTACCTGGGGACAAAACAAAATCACTGCCTAGATTTTGCTGACAACTGACATGCTCGACCAGAATTTCAGTTACTCATCTCCTTGCTTAAGAGCTTGTGAAGTAGCTTGACGGAGTGCAGGGGGCTTCCTCCAGTTGTCTTCCTCTGGTGTAGGAGGACCATGTGCCAACTTCCTGCATCTGTGATAAGGAAGTAAGTCTTGGTTTTGACTCTGAAAATAGGATTGACCATCTAGTTCTTCTGAGTAACGTAAGAAAACCAGATCTCAGAATGTTTCTATAGGTTTCTACAGCCTATCATAAACTTTATAATCATAGTTTCTCTTTTGCTACCCTCATAGTTCTTGTATCATGCTTTCTCCTTTTATAATCACTTTGAGTTTTACCTGTATGTTTCTCAATAAATGGTGTACCACAATTCTTCGGTATGTGTTTGATTTATTGCACCACATTCCTCATTTAGAAATTTATATATTATATGTCTTATCCAATATGAGCATCATATTAGCCCCCTTCCTAATTATTATTTCATTATTAAAAACCCATTTCATTGTGTAGTGTGATTTGCCTAATAATAAACAGACTCATCCAGGATGACGTCTTCTGTTCCTGCTCAAGGGCACTTGCATTTACATCCCAAGGAAGTATTAATAGATGTCTGAACCTCAGTGACTGTGTCCTTGGCGAGCTATAGTTGCTGTCATTGTTCATGTGGTTATCTGTTGCTGGGCCTGGACACACCATGAGATACTCCAAGGAAATTATGTTCAGATTATTTCTCCCTGCCCTCTATCTTTTCATGATAACTACCCCTCAGCAATTAGTAACTCCTCTCTGCCCACTGGTCTATCTAGATGAGGAGTCCAAAATGACCAGGTGACAGTTTAAACATTGACTATATTCCGTAAAACATGTGACTTTCATAGTATTAAAACCTTCAGTCCAGGAGAGTGTAGATCCATGGGGAGAGGAAGAACAGATTCCCATATATGTTACCCTGAGTTAAAGTGAGAGGGTTCACTGCTACTTCACTTTCTCAAACCATGTATACTACCTTTGTGGATAT
>NW_024077959.1:0-1404 GCF_014754425.2 Oryx dammah
ATAATAAAAGCTATATATGACAAACCCACAGCAAACATTATCCTCAATGGTGAAAAATTGAAAGCATTTCCCCTTAAGTCAGGAACAAGACAAGGGTGCCCACTTTCACCACTACTATTCAACATAGTTCTGGAAGTTTTAGCCACAGCAATCAGAGCAGAAAAAGAAATAAAAGGAATCCAAATTGGAAAAGAAGAAGTAAAACTCTCACTGTTTGCAGATGACATGATCCTCTACATAGAAAACCCTAAAGACTCTACCAGGAAATTACTAGAGCTAATTAATGAATATAGTAAAGTTGCAGGATATAAAATCAACACACAGAAATCCCTTGCATTCCTATACACTAATAATGAGGAAGTAGAAGAAGAAATTAAGGAAACAATTCCATTCACCATTGCAACCAAAAGAATTAAATACTTAGGAATATATCTACCTAAAGAAACTAAAGACCTATATACAGAAAACTATAAAACACTGATGAAAGAAATCAAAGAGGACACTAATAGATGGAGAAATATACCATGCTCATGGATCGGAAGAATCAATATAGTGAAAATGAGTATATTACCCAAAGCAATCTACAAATTCAATGCAATCCCTATCAAGATACCGGCGATATTTTTCACAGAACTAGAACAAATAATTTCAAGATTTGTATGGAAATACAAAAAACCACGAATAGCCAAAGCAATCTTGAGAAAGAAGGATGGAACTGGAGGAATCAATTTGCCTGACTTCAGGCTCTACTACAAAGCCACAGTCATCAAGACAGTATGGTATTGGCACAAAGACAGACATATAGATCAATGGAACAAAATAGAAAGCCCAGAGATAAATCCACATACATATGGACACCTTATCTTTGACAAAGGAGGCAAGAATATACAATGGAGTAAAGACAATCTCTTTAACAAGTGGTGCTGGGAAAACTGGTCAACCACTTGTAAAAGAATGAAACTAGATCACTTTCTAACACCGCACACAAAGATAAACTCAAAATGGATTAAAGATCTAAATGTAAGACCAGAAACTATAAAACTGTTAGAGGAGAACATAGGAAAAACACTCTCTGACATAAACCACAGCAGGATCCTCTACGATCCACCTCCCAGAATTCTGGAAATAAAAGCAAAAATAAACAAATGGGATCTAATTAAAATTAAAAGCTTCTGCACAACAAAGGAAAACATAAGCAAAGTGAAAAGACAGCCTTCCGAATGGGAGAAAATAATAGCAAATGAAGCAACTGACAAACAACTAATCTCAAAAATATACAAGCAACTCCTGCAGCTCAATTCCAGAAAAATAAACGATCCAATAAAAAAATGGGCCAAAGAACTAAATAGACATTTCTCCAAAGAAGACATACGGATGGCTAACAAACACATGAAAAGATGCTCA
>NW_024077960.1:0-1403 GCF_014754425.2 Oryx dammah
CTCAAAGGCCATGAAGAGAAGGAAATGAGTGAAAAAGTGACTGGAGGGATATGCCGGCCTTTGGAACGTGGTGCAGCACCTCTCATTGTACTTCCCAAGACTGAGCACAAGTATCTATTCCTCATCTCTAACTCACGAATCAAAGCAATTTCCAAACATGATAAAGCAATTAACATTTAGGTACACATCCTATGCAGCAGGATAGATTTCTCAGTCTGTTTGATGATCAAAGAATATTATTATGTTAGTGATGTCATTCAGATCAAGGACCGGAATGGCTCTCTCTTACTTTCTCTGTCTTGTGCTCTAATTTCCTCTATATCTTTTCTCTTGGGGAAAATGTGTGGCTAATAAAGAGCTACTGCTTCTGCTGCTGCTAAGTCGCTTCAGTCGTGTCCAACTCTGTGCGACCCCATAGACAACAGCCCACCAGGCTCCCCCGTCCCTGGGATCCCCCAGACAAGAACACTGGAGTGGGTTGCCATTTCCTTCTCCAATGCATGAAAGTGAAAAGTGAAAGTCAAGTTGTTCACAGTCATGTCCGACTCTTCGCGACCCCATGGAAAGAGCTAAAGATGCTTCAAAATCTTGCTATAATCGGTAATAAATATTTCTACTACCATTTGAATATTTAGGGGGCTGTGATATCTCTTTACAGCATTAGGGATTCTTGCTTTTCTCGAGTAAGAATGTTTACTTTCTATTCTAATACTTGACATTTGCCCTAAAATAAGTCACCTTCTGTGATTGGTATTGTGATTCATTCCACTGTCTTTCCAGTTGATTCATTACTGGGGGGCTTTCTTCTTACTGTTGCTTCCAGTAAGGCCAGATTGAACTACACAGGCTGAGATTTTGGACCTTGACATTCTTAGATTTAAAAATAAATTCAACAGTTGAGCTAACACATATTAAGACTGAATATAGGCAACTTTTAAAATCTCTTTAAAGCTTAGCTTTGCCAGCTGAGCTACCAGTGATACAAACTTCACCTTCCTTCTGTTAGCTGAAGTATAATTGTTTATACCACGTGAATGGCAAGTTGTCACTTTCTCAAAAAAATTTTAAATGCACCTTGTTTTGTAAATAACCATTCTAGTTTCAGAAATTACATTATAATAGAGATGTCCCTGTAGATAGAAAAGTGAATTACAAAGATATATAAAGGCAACACTCTTAATGATAGCACAATAATAGAAACAAATATTTATTAATAGAAAGGCAGTTAGAATGTTTCCAAGTACTACATGGGATTATAAAGAACTAATTGGACTGCTTCCCAGGTGGCACAGTGGTAAAGAATCTGCCTGTAATGCAGGAGATAGAAAAGACCAGATTTGATCCCTGGGTCAGGAAGATCCATGTTGGAGGAAATGTCAACCCACTCCAGTATTCTTGCCTGA
>NW_024077961.1:0-1403 GCF_014754425.2 Oryx dammah
GAGAGGAACTCCAGCGGTGGTACCACCATTACCAATGTACACAAAATATCTCACTCCACTGCAGAAGAACCTGATTTCCCTGCACTGCGTGGACTTGCACACCGAGGATCGACTCACACCACAGTGGCACGTGTGACAGCCCTGTGGAAAACCCTCGTGGGAAAGCCTCCATGGAATGCGGCATATTCCTGTATCAAGGCGACGGGAAGCCTGCTGCGGCTGCTCCAGCTCGTGAGGAATGCGGACGTGCTTGTCCCCACTCGAGACTAGGACAGACTCCCCTGTGGTTGACTCAGGAAGTACCCCAAGATCCATGTCAGTAGTGGAGAGGAATCCTCAAGTTCCATCATAGACTCCAGACGAGGACTTAGGCCTTGGCATGGAATGCAGTGGAATTACGACAAGGGCCTAGAAACTAGCATGGAGACTGGCCTTTCCTGAGGCCACAAGGGAGGGTCCCAGAGGTCAACGTCTTAACTCGCGAAGGTCCTGCCACAACTCTACAAAATTCACGAGGTTCTCCCCTCCAGGCTAGATGAGGCCCTTTTCCGCTGAGGCGTCTCGAGGCAAATCACACCTTCCCTCTTGAACTTCGAAAGGGAGTATCACACCCTTGTTGCAACTCAAGAAGTTCCCCTACATACCCGCCTCCACTCGAGAGGAACCCGGAGTGTCCCGCCCATATCAAGAGGAGCCCCGTTTCCTCCTCATAGCTCTAGATGAGGGTCCAATTCCCTGCTTCGTCGGGAAAAGTTTCCCGGCTTTCCGGGCGCATCTCGGAGGAGGCGCTCTACACAGGAAATTCGAGAGGAACTCCAGCGGTGGTGCCACCATTCCCAATGTGCACCAAATGTTTCAGTCCACTGCAGAAGAACCTGTCTTCCCTGCACTGTGTAGACTTGCACACCGAGGATCGACTCACACCACAGTGGCACGTGTGACAGCCCTGTGGGAAACCCTCGTGGGAAAGCCTCCATGGAACGCCGCAGATCCCTGTATCAAGGCAACGGGAAGCCTGCCGCGGCTGCTCCAGCTCGAGAGGAATGCGGACGTGCATGTCCCCACTCGAGACTAGGACAGTCTCCCCTGTGCTGCCTCCGGAAGTACCCCAAGATCCATGTCAGCACTGGAGAGTAAATCTCAGGTTCCGTCATAGACTCCACACGAGGACTTAGGCCCTGGTACCGACTGCAGAGGATTCCCGACAGGCCACTCTCAACTCGCATGGAGACTGGCCTTTCCTGAGGCCACAAGAGAGAGTCCCAGTGGTCAACGTCTTAACTCGAGAAGATCCCGCCACAACTCGAGAAAATCCACGAAGTTCTCTCCTCCAGGTGAAACGAGGCCCGTTTCCGATGAGGCGTCTTGAGGCAAATCACACCATCCCTCTTGATCTTCGAAAG
>NW_024077962.1:0-1402 GCF_014754425.2 Oryx dammah
CTCTGGGAGATAGTGAAGGACAGGGAAGCCTGGTGTTCTGCAGTCCATTGGGTCACAAAGAGTCAGACATGACTGAGCAACTGAAAAATACAATACATAATTATAGATATAGGTGTAGATACACAAAAGCATATTAATTGCAACATCCTTTTGTCTTGGGCTTTGAAGACAGCCTGCAGTACATGAGAACACATGGAGAGAGACCACAATACAAGCTTGAAGACACTTGCAAAACATATATAAGCCCACTCTAACTTTCCTTAGCCTATTCTGCACAATAATGATATATTAAAAAACTGATAATTCACTAAAGAGTTAGAATAAATAGGGACTTCACAGGTGGTGCAGTGGCTAAGATGCTGAACTCCCAATGCTAGGGACCTGGGTTTGACCCCAGACAGAGAATTAGATCCCATGTGCTGTAACTAAGAGCTGGCACAGCCAAATAAATTTTTAAAATATTAAAAACAAAAGAGAACAAAGTGAAGCTGTGGTGGTGTGTGTTTTTTTCAATCTTCCTCAAGTTAGAGGAGATTCAAAGGATTGACTCAGAGAGTTTGAAATATTCCCCTGGAGTCTGGAGGACTCTGAAGCTCACGTTAGGTTGCAATGACAGCTTCTCTCACTTTACTGTGGTAAAGAATCTGACTGCCAATGCAGGAGATGCGAGTTCAATCCCTGGGTTGGGAAGTCTCCCTGGAGAAAGAAATGGCAACCCACTCCAGTATTCTTGCCTGGGAAATCCCATGGACAGAGGAGCCTGGCGGGCTACGGTCCATTAATTGCAAAGAGTCAATTCTAGGATACATTTTTCTTCTTTCACGTGTTTGATTTGTTCCTTGAAACTGCTTACATCTATTTTCTTCATTAAAAGTTGGTCTCTAGATGACTTTACTTCCTTTTTTCCAATACGCTTTACAAAATTCAACTCTTTTAACTAATTACTTGATGACTTGGCTATTAAGTCTATTGTCTCTCTCATCTCTCTCTCTCCTTCACACACATGCACGTCACACACACACACACACACACACACACACACACACACACACTTATACTTTCTTTTCTGGAATGTTGCTCTTTATTGGGATCATTGTTATTTGAATAATAGGAATAGAAAATCCTTACACAAGGAAGAGTATCTTCCTTTTTGGAATTCCAGATAAAAGCAAACCCACTGGGTTAATTCCCACCTAGTATCACCAAGCAATAGTGCAGAGACTCAACTCTTTTAGATGTTACATGCCAGCTACTCTGCACATGCGTGGTGCAGAATCATCCAAAATTGAAGCCATCTGGAGTTAATTGGGACTAAAGTATAAAGCAAAGCCTTCGTATAAAAGAATTTTGTGAAACAAGGAAAATATGACTGTTTAGTAATTGCAGAGTGAAAATGCTCTAT
>NW_024077963.1:0-1401 GCF_014754425.2 Oryx dammah
CGAATCTCCGACAGCAGATCGTCGACCTGGGTGCGCGCCGGGCGTACCTCCACCTCGGGGTCGACCAGGCCTGTAGGCCGCACCACCTGCTCGATCACCCGCCCGGCATGCTCGGCCTCGTAAGGTCCCGGCGTGGCGGAGACGAAGATGGTCTGCGGGCACGCCGACTCCCATTCCTCGAAACGCATCGGCCGGTTGTCCAGCGCCGAAGGCAGACGGAAGCCGTATTCCACAAGGGTTTCCTTGCGCGAACGGTCGCCCTTGTACATGGCGCCGACCTGCGGCACCGAGACGTGGGATTCGTCTATCACCAGCAGCGCTTCGTCCGGCAGGTAGTCGTACAGGGTGGGCGGCGGCGCCCCCGCCGGGCGGCCGGACAGGTAGCGCGAGTAGTTCTCGATGCCGTTGCAATAGCCCAGTTCGAGAATCATCTCCAGATCGAAGCGCGTGCGCTGCTCCAGGCGCTGCGCCTCCACCAGCTTGTTCGCTCCACGCAGGTATTCCAGGCGCTGCTGCAACTCCACCTTGATCTGCTCCACCGCCTCCAGCAGGGTCTCGCGCGGAGTGACGTAGTGGCTCTTGGGGTAGAAGGTGAAGCGCGGCAGCTTCTGGATCACCTCGCCGGTCAGCGGGTCGAAGGCGCTGATGCTCTCCACCTCGTCGTCGAACAGCTCGACACGAATGGCCTCCAGATCCGACTCCGCCGGGAAAATGTCGATCACGTCGCCGCGCACACGGAAGGTGGCGCGGGCGAAGTCCATGTCGTTGCGCGTGTACTGCAGCTCGGCCAGACGGCGCAGCAGCGCGCGCTGATCCATCTTGTCGCCACGGTCGAGGTGCAGCACCATTTTCAGGTACTCCTCGGGGCTGCCCAGGCCGTAGATCGAGGACACGGTGCAGACCACGATGACGTCCTTGCGCTCGATCAGCGCCTTGGTCGCCGACAGGCGCATCTGCTCGATATGGTCGTTGATCGAGGCATCCTTCTCGATGAAGGTGTCCGACGACGGCACATAGGCTTCCGGCTGGTAGTAGTCGTAATAGGAGACGAAATACTCCACCGCGTTGTTCGGGAAGAACGCCTTGAACTCGCCATACAGCTGCGCCGCCAGGGTCTTGTTCGGCGCCAGCACCAGGGTCGGCCGCTGCACCTGGGCAATCACGTTGGCCACGGAAAAGGTCTTGCCCGAGCCGGTCACGCCCAGCAGGGTCTGGTGCGAAAGCCCGGCCTCCAGCCCCTCGACCATCTGCCGAATTGCCTCGGGCTGATCGCCGGCCGGTTTGAAGCGGGTCACCAACTGAAACTCGGACATGCAGTACCTCGACAAATGGCTGTGACGCATCCTTTCGGACTGCGTTCAAAGCCATGAATTGCAGGGCGATTCGGCGATAGTTCCAGAT
>NW_024077964.1:0-826 GCF_014754425.2 Oryx dammah
ACTGCTAGTGTTCCTGCCTAGGAAGGAGCATGCTGACCCAGGCTGGGAGACGCCACTGGCGCCTTCCTGGCCTCAATTCCTCTCCTGCCTTGCCTTTGCACCTAGGGCCCAGGCGCCCATGGGTAGGGTTTATGGGCCGGTTGCTTTCACCCTGCCAAGGGCTCCAGCACTTAGCGCTGTGTCACACGTGAGGGAAGCCCAACTGCAAGGCTTCTCCCGCTGGTGCTTGGCCGCCCGGACTCAGCGCAGCTCGGAGAGGACAGGGCTGCTCCCTGGGCCCCTGGGTGGGGGAGGCAGCTCCACAACATGGAAGCTGAGTCCCTGCCTGCCTGCCAGCGCTTGACAGACCGAGTTTTCCTAGGGCTCTCCTCCCCAGCACAGATGCGTGCAGGTGAATTGGGCATGCGCCTGTGGTTCTGAGCTCCTGCCCACAGCCCCAGCTCAGGAAAGCACCCCAGAGCCAAGACATCCGGGAGGCACGTGTCGCCCCCGCATGGAAGCCTAGAGCACAGCACGCTGGTAAGCGAGCCTGCTCAGGGCAGGAGCAGGCAGCCCAGCTGTGTGTGTCTGCAAGGCCTGGCTGGGAGATCCCAGGTGCGCCTCCAGATCGGCAGAGTTCTAGCTCTGCTCAGAGGCCCGATCTGGCAGTGTCGCTGGTGTGAGGCTGCTCTGCCCCGGGAGAGACTTGTCCAGATTTGCCTCGCTGCTAGTGTTCCTGCCCAGGAAGGAGCATGCTGCCCCAGGCTGGGAGACGCTACTGGAGCCTTCCTGTCCTCAGCTCCTCTCCTGCCTTGCCTTTGCACTTAGGGCCCAGGCGCCCTTGGGG
>NW_024077964.1:926-1401 GCF_014754425.2 Oryx dammah
CTCCCGCTGGTGCTTGGCCGCCCGGAGTCAGCGCAGCACGGAGAGCACCGGGCTGCTCCCAGGGCCCCTCGGTGGGGGAGGCAGCCTCACAACGCGAAGGCTGGGTCCCTCCTCGCCTTCTAGCGCTTGAGAGACCGAGATTCTCAAGGGCTCTCTTCCCCAACACAGACGCGTGAAAGTGTTTTGGGCCTTCCCCTGCGGTTCTGAGCTTCCGCCCACAGCATAGCTCAAGGAAGCAGCCCCGGAGCCAAGACCTCCGGGAGGCGCGTGGCACCCCCGCATGGAAGCCGAGTGCACAGCACGCTGGTAATCCAGCCTCCTCAGGGGAGGAGCAGGCAGCCCAGATTCGTGCGTCTGCAAGGCCTGGCTGGGAGATCCCAAGTGCGCCTCTAGAATGGCAGAGCTCCAGCTCTGCTCAGAGGCCCGATCTGGCAGACTTCCTGGTGTGAGGCTGCTCTGCCCTTGGCAAGACCAG
>NW_024077966.1:0-1401 GCF_014754425.2 Oryx dammah
CTCAAGTAACTTGACTATTATTTTTTATGTTGTTTGAAATAATTTTAGTGTTGTCAACTTATTTGACCTTTTCCTTCTTGTTTTTTTTTTTTTTTAACTTTTGCACTTAAACCTTTTTCCATTCCAGAATTAGGTTAATTATATGTTGGGTGCATGTCTTTTTTTTTGTATTAAAGGTTTATTTTTTTTTACATAGACGTAAGAATCTGGCCTGCAATGCAGGAGGCCTGGATTCAGACTCTGGGTTGGGAAGATCCCCTGGAGGAGGGCATGGCGACCTACTCTAGTATTCTTAGCTGGAGAATCCCATGGACAGAGGGGCCTGGCGGGCTGCAGTCCAAGGGGTTGCAGAGAGTCAGATACGACTGACTGACTAAGCACAGCATAGCATGAACAGCTTAATTAATCTTTATTGGGGGCTGTGGTATGAGGTGAAATCTAAGTTTTTCTCAGGAATGTAACCAGTTTTCCCAACACTACTGACTAAACATTTCATTTATTTTCCATTTATTTGTGAAGCTTCTATTATCGTCTGTTGCATGCATATATCTTTTAGGGCCCCTTTTCTAGGAATCCTATTCTAGTGATTTTTTTTTCACTTCTCTACTCAATATTATACTCTTTATAGTTATATTTTAATTATTATATATTTATAAGCAACTTTAGTATCTGGTAGAATAAGCTCCCCAAATGTCAGTCTTTTCCAAAATATTTTGAGCTATTTTAGTTTGTTACACATTTTAGTTTGTAAAGTTTCTGAATATAATTCACTGGAACTTTAGATAGTGTGTTTTCTTTTACTACAGAAAAAAATTCTAAAATTCTTTCTCACTTATAAGGGAAATATGCTTTTGCAAACTACTCAAACTATAAGAAGTGATGTATGAAAGGCAGTAATGAAAGGCAGTAGTTTCACTTTGCAGAGGCACTCACTCTGGTGTGTGGTTTTGGTTTGATGTCTTCAGGAGACTATTGCTATCTTATATAGCATTTTCATATTGTTCTTTTTAGGGATATCAGTTTTATACTTTATCTCTTGACTTTTTTCTGCGCCAGATGAAGAGTTAACTCACTCATATCATAATCTGACCCCCTTGTCCTCTCTGTTTTGAGGGGTTGATCACTGTGTTTGCAGTGGTTGTTTTTAGATTGTTGTTTCTGAAACTTTAAGTAATTCAGTTGTTCTTTAATTGGCCTTCTGATTTGGACTGCAAAGAATTTTGTGTTTCCCTCCTTCCTTCACTTCCTTCATTTCTTTTTGATCTTTTTCCTTCTTTCTGCTTCTTCTGTTGGTTGATAATTCAACTAACAATTGCATTTTTATGGTTGGTAATATTTAAATTCTGTTCTGCAGTCATAATGAAGTCTCTTCTGCTTGTATAGACTAATTCTGAAATTCAA
>NW_024077967.1:0-1401 GCF_014754425.2 Oryx dammah
GTGTCTTGGGCCTCCCAGAATGAACATGACTTATAGCTCCATTATTTCTTTACAGATAGCAAGTTTTAGCTTTCTTTCCAAAGCACACAAATGGATTTTAAGGAGATCTGTAAATGGTTATAATTCAAGATCAGAGGGTATTATCCTTGAGATAAGATTAGAATTTGGCAGGAAAAAAAAAACAACTTTTATTTAGAAACTTGGCAACTTGAACATAGAAGCTTCCTGCAGCAGAATTTCAAGTCAGACACTTGGTTGGGATGCAAGAAGTAAAGGTTGGAAAACAAGAAGTAGGTTACATTTGAAAGGACTAAGTAGTGAGTGAATTTACATCTTAAACTGTTATCTTCTTCCCCATATTTACTCTGTTTAACTGAAATGTGTTTGTTTTGTTGTTTCAGGCAGAGAGAGAGAGAATTACACAAGCACTTCATCATAAGAAACTAGCTTACATGTTCATGATGGCTGACAAGTTAGAAATCTGGAGGGCAAGCTGACAGGCTAGAAATTCATGTAAGATTTAACATCCCAGTCTTGAGTCGAAATTCTGAAGGCTGGTGAGGCAAGTGAGCAACTGAGGCAGGGTTTCTACATTGGAGTCTTGAGGCTGAATTCCTTCTTTGGAAGCTAGACTGGTGCTTACCAAACTACTGCACACCACAGGCTAGTCGAGTTGACATATAAAATTGACCATCACTGTGTCTTGTTACTGATCAGCCTCTGTTTTCTGAAATCTTTTCCTCAGTCAGCTCTACTCAGTTCCACCTCACTTCACAAAGTAAAATAAAGCTTAATTTTAGTCTTTTAAGGGTCTTCCATTTGCTACAGACCAGCAATCCCTGAACTAGTCTGGATTTCAGAGGGCTTCTGGATGACACAGCCACACAGGCCAAATCCCCAAGCAGCCTTGTGTGACAGAGGCATTCCTGGCTGGTAGGTTTGGTAGAAGAGAGAATGGAGAGAGAAATGGATTATGTGAGGTAGGTTGATCCCAAAATTTCAATACAGACTTATCAGTGAATCAGTGCTATTACAGACAGTATATCATTTGTACTGTTATTGCTAAAAGTAAATTTTCAAGAAGACTGAGGCAGTCCACCTATGAGGTACACATTTCAAGAATGTGGGTGAGGGTGGCTCTGAACTGCTCTTTCATCCTGTGTTTGGAATCTCAGTGGTCATCTCTATGGATTTGTTTAGAGAAGAACTGAGGTATTCAACATCATAATTAAAGCTCCTAAAATGACATCTGTCCAAATGAACACAAGTGGCTGCATAAAATGAGCACTAAAAAAATGAGGTTTACCGTAGTCATGCTTCATGAGCTCTTGTATGCTACTTCAGTCTGCTTAAAAAGTAGACATATGCATTTCTATATTTGATGTCCTATAGATATATAAC
>NW_024077968.1:0-1400 GCF_014754425.2 Oryx dammah
CTGGAGTGGAGGCGGGTATGTCGGGGAACTTCTTGAGTTGCAGCAAAAGTGGGAAGGAACCTTTCCAAGTTCAAGAGGGAAGGGGTGATTTGCCTCGAGACGCCTCAGCGGAAAAGGGCCTCATCTCGCCTGGAGGGGAGAACCTCCTGGATTTTCTCGAGTTGCGGCGGGACCTTCTCGAGTTACGACGGGGAACTCTGTTACCCTCCCTTGTGGCCTCAGGACAGGCCAGTCTCCATGCGAGTTGCGAGGGGCCTGTCGGGATTCCTCTGCAGTCAGTGCCGGGGCCTAAGACCTCGTGTGGATCCTATGACGGAACGTGAGGTTTCCTCTCCAGTGCTGACATGGAACTTTGTGTCCTTCTGGGGGCTCCACAGGGGAGTCAGTCCTCGTTTCGAGTGGGGACATGCACGTCCGCTTTCCTCACGAGCTGGAGCAGCCGTGGCAGGCTTCCCGGCGCCTTGATACAGGGATCTGTGGCATTCTTTGGAGGATTTCCCACGAGGCTTTGCAACAGGGCTGTCACACGTGCCACTGTGGTGTGAGTTGTTCCTCGGCGTGCATGTCGAAGAAGGGCAGGGAAATCAGGTTCTTCTGGAGTGGACTGAGACATTTTGTGCACATTGGGAATGGTGGCACAAACCCTGGAGTTCCTCTCGACTTTCCTGTGGAGATCGCCGCCTCCGAGATGCGACAGCAAAGCCGGTAATCCTTTCCTGACGAAGCAGGGAAAGGATCCCTCATCTCGAGCTTTGAGGAGGAAACGGGGCTCCTCTTGATGTGGGCGGGACCCTCGGTGTTCCTCTGGAGTGGAGGCGGGTATGTCGGGGAACTTCTTGAGTTCCAGCAAAAGTGGGAAGGAACCTTTCCAAGTTCAAGAGGGAAGGGGTGATTTGCCTCCAGACGCCTCTGCGGAAAAGGGCCTCATATCGCCTGGAGGGGAGAACCTCCTGGATTTTCTCGAGTTGCGGCGGGATCTTCTCGAGTTACGACGGGGACCTCTGGGACCCTCCCTTGGGGCCTCAGGACAGGCCAGTTTCCATGCGAGTTGCGTGGGGCCTGTCAGGATTCCTCTGCAGTCGGTGCCGGGGCCTAAGATCTCGTGTGGAGTCTCTGACGGAACCTGAGGATTCCTCTCCAGTGCTGACATCACCTATGTGTCCTTCTGGGGGATCCACAGGGAAGTCAGTCCTCGTCTAGTGGGGACATGCACGTTCGCTTTCCTCACGAGCTGGAGCACTCGTGGCAGGCTTCCCGGCGCCTTATACAGGGATCTGTGGCATTCTTTGGAGGATTTCCCATGAGGCTTTGCGACAGGGCTGTCACACGTGCACCTGTGGTGTGAGTTGATCCTCGGCGTGCATGTCGAGGAAGTGCAAGGAAATTAGGTTCTTCTGGAG
>NW_024077969.1:0-1400 GCF_014754425.2 Oryx dammah
TATTTCTGGGTGTGTGTCTTCCTCTCAGATTCTGTGTCTCTGTGTGTGTCCCTCAGTATTTGGGTATCAAAGTGTGTTTTTTTCTCTCTCAGTGTGTGTCTCTCTCAGTGTGCTTTTATCTCTGTCTCAGTCACAGTTTGTCTCTCTCAGGGTGTGTGCCTTTATCAATGTGAGTGTGTATGATTCTGTGTCTGTGTGTCTTGCTCTCTGGAGTGTGTGTGTCGTCCTGGAGGAGAATGTCTCTCAGTGTGTGTGTCCCTGTCAATTTGCTTGTTACTGTATGTCTCTGTGTGTGTCTCTAAGTATGTGTGTGTCTCAGTGTGTTTTTTTCTCTCTCAATGTGTGTCGCTCTCAGTGTGTGTCTGATACTCGTGTCTGTGTGTGTGTGTGTGTGTCTTGCTCTCAGGAGTGTGTATCTTCCTGGATGAGGGTGTTTCTGTGTGTGTGTCTTCCTCTCATTTTCTCTGTCTCTGTGTGTGTCTCTCATTATGTGTGTCTCTCAGTGTGTTTTTTTTCCCTCAGTGTGTGTCTCTCGAAGTGTGAGTGTGTCTGATTCTCATTGTGTGTGTGAGTGTGTGTCTTGCTCTCTGGAGTGTGTGTCTCTTCCTGCGTGAGGTTGTTTCTGTGGGTGTGTGTTGCTTTATTTGTCTGTCTCTTTCTGTCTCTGTGTGTGTCTCTTAGTATGTGTGTCTCTCAGTGTGCTTTTTCTCTCTCAGTGTGTGTCTCTCTCATTGTGAGTGTGTCTGGTTCTCGTGTCTGTGTGTGTGTCTTGCTCTCAGGAGTGTGTGTCTTTCTGGATGAGGGTTTCATGTATGTGTCTTCCTCTCAATTTCTCTGTCTCTGTGTGTGTCTCTCAGTATTTGTGTATCTCAGTGTGTGTCTCTCTCAATGTGAGTGTCTCTGAATCTCATTGTGTGTGTGAGTGTGTGTCTCTTGCTCTCAGGAGTGTGTGTCTCTTCCTGGGTGAGGTTCTTTCTGCGTGTTTGTTTTGCTCTATTTCTCTGTCTCTGTCTGTCTCTGGGTGTGTCTCTCAGTACGTGTCTCTCTCAGTGTGCTTTTATCTCTGTCTCAGTCACAGTTTGTCTCTCTCAGTGTGTGTGCCTTTATCAATGTGAGTGTGTATGATTCTGTGTCTGTGTGTCTTGCTCTGGAGAGTGTGTGTCGTCCTGGAGGAGAATGTCTCTCAGTGTGTGTGTCCCTGTCAATTTGCCTGTCTCTGTATGTCTCTGTGTGTGTCTCTCATTATGTGTGTTCTTCAGTGTGTTTTTTTTTCTCTCAGTGTGTGTCTCTCGAAGTGTGAGTGTGTCTGATTCTCATTCTGTGTGTGTGTATGTGTCTTGCTCTCATGTTTGGGTGTCTCCTCCTGGATGAGGGTGTTTCTGTGTGTGTGTCTTCCTCTC
>NW_024077971.1:0-651 GCF_014754425.2 Oryx dammah
TGAGTGTGTGTGGGCACGTGTGTGTGCACGTGTTTGTGTATGTCTGTCGTGTGTGTGGTATGTGTGTACATGTGTGTATGTGTGCAGATGTGCGTGTCTGTGCAGGTGTGAGTGTGTGCACACGTGTGTGTGCATGTGTGCAGATGTGCACTGCAGGTGTGAGTGTGTGCACACGTGTGTGCCTTTACGTGTGCACGTGTGTGTGTGCATGTGTGCAGATGTGCATGTCTGTGCAGGTGCGAGTGTGTGCACGTGTGTGTGCATGTGTGCAGATGTGCGTGCTGTGCAGGTGCGAGTGTGTGCACACGTGTGCGCCTTTACGTATGCACATGTGTGTGTGCATGTGTGCAGATGTGCGTGTCTGTGCAGGTGCGTGTGCACACGTGTGTGTGCATGTGTGCAGATGTGCGTGTCTGTGCAGGTGCGAGTGTGTGCACGTGTGTGTGTGCATGTGTGCAGATGTGCGTGCTGTGCAGGTGCGAGTGTGTGCACACGTGTGTGTGCATGTGTGCAGATGTGCGTGTCTGTGCAGGTGCGAGTGTGTGCACGTGTGTGTGTGCATGTGTGCAGATGTGTGTGTCTGTGCAGGTGCGAGTGTGTGCACGTGTGTGTGCATGTGTGCAGATGTGCGTGCTGTGCAGGTGCGAGTGT
>NW_024077971.1:661-1085 GCF_014754425.2 Oryx dammah
TGCATGTGTGCAGATGTGCGTGCTGTGCAGGTGCGAGTGTGTGCACACGTGTGCGCCTTTACGTATGCACATGTGTGCAGATGTGCATGTCTGTGCAGATGCGTGTGCACACGTGTGTGTGCATGTGTGCAGATGTACATGTCTGTGCAGGTGTGCAGATGTGTGTGTCTGTGCAGGTGTGAGTGTGTGCACACGTGTGTGTGCATGTGTGCAGATGTGCACTGCAGGTGTGAGTGTGTGCACACGTGTGCGCCTTTATGTGTGCACGTGTGTGTGTGCATGTGTGCAGATGTGCATGTCTGTGCAGGAGCGTGTGCACACGTGTGTGTGCATGTGTGCAGATGTGCGTGTCTGTGCAGGTGCGAGTGTGTGCACGTGTGTGTGTGCATGTGTGCAGATGTGCGTGCTGTGCAGGTGCGAGTGT
>NW_024077971.1:1095-1400 GCF_014754425.2 Oryx dammah
TCTGTGCAGATGCGTGTGCACACGTGTGTGTGCATGTGTGCAGATGTGCACTGCAGGTGTGAGTGTGTGCACACGTGTGCGCCTTTACATGTGCACGTGTTTGTGCATGTGTGCAGATGTGCGTGTCTGTGCAGGTGCGTGTGCACACGTGTGTGTGCATGTGTGCAGATGTGCGTGCTGTGCAGGTGCGAGTGTGTGCACATGTGTGTGTGCATGTGTGCAGATGTGCGTGCTGTGCAGGTGCAAGTGTGTGCACACGTGTGTGCCTTTACGTGTGCATGTGTGTTTACTGCTTGCCCTTCCGG
>NW_024077972.1:0-493 GCF_014754425.2 Oryx dammah
CTCACACCACAGTGGCACGTGTGACAGCCCTGTGGTGTGAGTCGATCCTCGATGTGCAAGTCGAGGCAGTGCGGGGAAATCAGGTTCTTCTGGAGTGCACTGAGACATTTTGTGCACATTGGGAATGGTGGCACCAGCCCTGGAGTTCCTCTCGACTTTCCTATGGAGAGTGCCTCCTCCGAGATGTGCCAGGCAGGCCGGGAATCCTTTCCCAACGAATCAGGGAAAGGAACTCTCATCTCGAGCTATGAGGAGGAAACGGTGCTCCTGGTGATGTGGGCGGGACCCTCGGGGTTCCTCTCGAGTGAAGGTGGAAATGTAGGGGAACTTCTTGAGTTGCAACAAGGGTGTGATACTCCCTTTGGAAGTTCAAGGGGGAAGGTGTGATTTGCCTCGAGACGCCTCAGCGGAAAAGGGCCTCATCTAGCCTGGAGGGGAGAACCTCATGGATTTTCCCGAGTTGTGGCGGGACCTTCTCGAGTTATGACATTGA
>NW_024077972.1:593-1400 GCF_014754425.2 Oryx dammah
CAGCCTGTCGGGAATCCTCTGCATTCCGTGCCATGGCCTAAGTCCTAGTGTGGAGTCTATGACGGAACTTGAGGATTCCTCTCCACTGCTGACATGGATCTTGGGGTACTTCCGGAGGCAACCACAGGGGAGTCTGTCCTAGTCTCGAGTGGGGACATCCACGTTCGCATTCCTCACGAGCTGGAGCAGCCGCGGCATTCTTCCCTTCGCCTTGATAGAGGGATTTGCGGCATTCCATGGAGGCTTTCACACGACGGTTTCCCACAGGGCTGTCACACGTGCCACTGTGGTGTGAGTCGATTCTCGGTGTGCAAGTCGATGCAGTGCAGAGAAATCAGGTTCTTCTGCAGTGTATTGAGACATTTTGTGCACATTGGGAATGGTGGCACCACCGCTGGAGTTCCTCTCGAATTTCCTGTGGAGAGCGCCTCCTCCGAGATGCGCCAGGAAAGCCGGGTATCATTTCCCGACGAAGCAGGGAAAGGAACCCTCATCTAGTGCTATGAGGAGGAAACGGGGCTCCTCTTGATGTGGGCGGGACCCTCGGGGTTCCTCTCGAGTGGAGGCCGGTATGTCAGGGAACTTCTTGAGTTGCAGCAATGGTGTGAAGGACCCTTTCTAAGATCAAGAGAGAAAGTGTGATTTGCCTCGACTCGCCTCAGCGGAAACGGGCCTCATTTCACCTGGAGGGGAGAACCTCGTGGATTTTCTCGAGTTGTAGCGGGACCTTCTCGAGATACGACATTGAATTCTGGGACCCTCACTTGTGACCTCAGGAAGGTCCAGTCTCCATGCGAGTTGCGAGCG
>NW_024077974.1:0-1399 GCF_014754425.2 Oryx dammah
CTGGCCCAGGGACTTCTGTGATGGTCCAGTGGTTAAGAATCCACCTTCCTGATGCGGGAATGCAGGTCGGATCCCTGGTCGGGAACTAAAATCCCACACGCCACAGGCTGCAACAGACGAGGGTTGCAGCTAAGACCCCGCAGTGACAAAGTGTTAGTCACGCAGCCGTGTGTGACTCAACGCGGCCCCACGGACTGTAGCCTGCCAGGCTCCTCTGTCCATGGAATTCCCAGGTGAGACCGCAGTGGGTTGCCATGCCTTCCTCCAGGGGATCTTCCCAGCCCAGGCATCGAACCCTAGTGTCCTGCAGTGCAGGCAGATTCCGTACCATTGAGGCACCAGGCAAGTTTAAGACCCAACAGGAATTCCCTGGTGGCTCAGATGGTAGAGTCTGCCTTGGTGCGGGAGACCCGGGTTTGATCCCTGGGTTGGGAAGATCCCCTGGAGAAGGAAATGGCAGCCCGCTCCAGTGTTCTCACCTGGAGAATCCCATGAACAGAGGGGCCTGGCGGGTTACAGTCCATGGGGTTGCAAAGAGTTACACGACTGAGCGACTTCACGTCAACTCCTAGAGCCATAATAAAGCAAGCTGGACCAGCCTGCAGTGCCCCCGCCGGACACCAGGGGCCGCCGTCAGCAGCCCACGGAATGGGGAGGGGATGGGAGCCCACCCACCCATTCCCTGAGGAGCCAAGGCTTCCAGGGAGGCCCCTGCACCGAGGAGGAGCTGGCTCCCATCTCTGCCCAGGACCCGGGCATGGGGCTGCACAGGGGCCCCCAGGTGTGAGAGCCGCTCCCCAGGGTGTCCTCACAGGCTCCGCGGAGCCCAGGGGCAGAGGGACAGTGGGGGGCTTACAGTGTCGCCGCTAGCTGTCTTGCAGCCCTAGTTCTTGTGAACACCAGCTGGATCCTGGGGACAGGCCCAAGCTGGATCCCCTGCTCCCGGGGGGAACCCCTACTCCCCAGGGCAGGACTGTGAGGGCTGCGACACGTTACACCGCGTCCCCGGGGTGGGGTCCTGACCCCATTCCTAGGAATGGGAAACGAAGTCTCCAGATGCCACCAGTCAGGTGAATGGGATGGTCACCCTGGACTCGGGGTCCCACCAGGTGTGAGCGGTGTCCTCATGGGAAGAGGCAGACAAATGTACACATGTACACACACACACACACAAGTGCACTCACACACACACGCGTGCACTCACACACATACAGAAGTGCAGACACGCCCACACAGATGTACACACACGCGCACACATACAAACATGCACACGAGTGTACTCCCACACATGCAAACACATGCGTTCACACACACGAACACACATACACACACGAGTACACACATATGCACAGACACAAGTGCACTCACACATATAAGCACACGTGTGCACACACGTGTG
>NW_024077975.1:0-1399 GCF_014754425.2 Oryx dammah
GCCTTCTGGAACACATGCTCCTCTTCTCTCAGAACTTTATGGGAACTCTGGACACAGACCAGAGCCAAGCCAGAAAGAGACCAAGTTCAGTTCAGCCGCTCAGTCGTGTCCAACTCTTTGCGACCCCATGAATCGCAGCACGCCAGGCCTCCCTGTCCATCACCATCTCCCGGAGTTCACTCAAACTCACGTCCATCGAGTCCATGATGCCATCCAGCCATCTCATCCTCTGTCGTCCCCTTCTCCTCCTGCCCCCAATCCCTCCCAGCATCACAGTCTTTTCCAATGAGTCAACTCTTCACATGAGGTGGCCAAAGTACTGGAGCTTCAGCTTTAGAATCATTCCTTCCAAAGGAATCTTAGGGCTGATCTTCAGAATGGACTCTTTGGATCTCCTTGCAGTCCAAGGAACTCTCAAGAGCCTTCTCCAGCACCACAGTTCAAAAGCATTAATTGTTCAGCACTCAGCCTTCTTCACAGTCCAACTCTCACATCCATACATGACCACAGGAAAAACCATAGCCTTGACTAGACGGACCTTATTCGGCAAAGTAATGTCTCTGCTTTTGAATATGCTATCTAGGTTCGTCATAACTTTCCTTCCAAGGAGTAAGAGTCTTTTAATCTCATGGCTGCAGAAATCACCTGCAGTGCTTCTGGAGCCCCCCAAAATAAAGTCTGACACTGTTTCCTCTGTTTTCCCATCTATTTCCCCTGAAGTGATGGGACTGGATGCCATGATCTTCGTTTCTGAATGTTGAGCTTGAGGCCACCTTTTTCGCTCTCCTCTTTCACTTTCATCAAGAGGCTTTTTAGCTCCTCTTCACTTTCTGCCATAAGGGTGGTGTCATCTGCATCTGAGGTTATTGATATTTCTCCCGGCAATCTTGATTCCAGCTTGTTTCTCCAAAGGTACCTTTAATTCATGGCTTAAGGTTAGAACTCTCTACCCAACAAGTCATGGGTGGGACCTGGGGACCAAAAATAGGAAGCCCCATCGGTTTTTTTTTTTCTTTTAATTAAGCACTAAGAAACTAAGAACAGACTTGTGGATAATGGGGCAGAAGTAGAGGGTGTGACGAATTGAGAGAGTAGCCCTGGAACATCCATTACCATATGAAAAACTAGACAGTTTGTGAAAATTTCTAATGTGATGCAGGGAGCAAATGACAACCTAGAGGGGTGGGATGGGGGTAAGAGGTGGGAGGGAGGGCCGTGAGGGCGAGAATATACGTATACCTATAGTGGGGTCATGTTGATATATTGCAGAAATGAACACAATATTGTAAAGCAATTATCCTTCAATTTGAAATCAATAATAAATTAAAACAACAATTTTGTTTGAATGTGTGTTAGTTCTCTTCTCTGGTGAGAGGATCCATAGATTCTACTGGTTTTC
>NW_024077976.1:0-1398 GCF_014754425.2 Oryx dammah
CGAGACCCCTCCATGCCCAGTTGAGGGCGTGCTGCCTGCGAGTGGGGACCCCTCGGAGCGCGGTTGAAAACACACGGCCCGCGGTGGGGAACCGATCCATGACCAGTGGAGGCCGCGGAGCCCACGAGTGCAGACCCACTTCTTGGCAGTTGAGGGAACAGGGTTTTGGACTGTGGAGCTCTTCGTGTGAGAGGAAGGACTCCCGACGCCTGGGGCTCTGGGAGTGCACAAAAGGGGGTCTTGCGCCACGCGCCAAGGAGGCAGGTGGTAGGTAGCGTCGCATGGTCAGGAAGGGGCCCCGCGTGCTGAGAGGAGGGATGGTCTGCTCAGGCAATCACATTTCCTGGGGGTGCTGGCCCCGCGCGCGCAGGAACCCGGGTGCTCGAGCTGCACCAGTGGAGCAGGAATGGGGTTGCGGGGTGCGCGCGCTGAGCACTCGCGGGGATAGGCTGGCACTGCACGTGTGCAGGAAGGCGTCGGGGCTCGTGCTACACCGGGCGCGCAGCTGCTGGGGTTTTCACCGCCAGGCCAGGAGGCCTGGTGCACTCAAGGAGTGGAGCCTCGCGTCGCGCCACACGTGCACAGAAGTGCGCTGATCCCGTGTACCAAGAGAGCGGCCCGAGTCGCCTGCGGCGTGGGGCCCTGCGCGCACAAGAAGAGAGAGCTGGCGCCCTGCAGCCTGGGTAGAAAAGGGGGTGGGGGGCTTTCGTCCCTCGTGCCAGGGTAGGGCTGGCCGGCATGCCCTTGCAGGAGGTTCTGGGGTGGCGCTGGAAGGAGGTTCTGGGGCTCCACCGTGCGAACAGGAATGAGAGGGCTTGCGCCACCTGTGCAGGAAGGGGAGTTTCGCGCCGCGCATGCCGGGGTGCGGGGAAGGCAAACGTTCCCCGGCGCACAGGAAGCAGGGTCTCGTGCACGCCGTGAGCGCAGGATGTGGGGGCACGCGCCGCGGGTGGCGGGCTCCACCCCGTGCGCAAGAAGGCAGGGCTTGCGCCCTGCAGCATTGGCAGGAAGGCGTCTGGAGCCGCGCGTGCTGGTGGACCCTGTGCCAACATGAAAATGGGTCTCGCTCGGCGCCCAGAGGAAAGGGGGCTAGCGCCGCTCTCGCCAGGAGAAGCGCGGGTACTGGGCGCGCGTGCGCGGGCACCTGGGGGTAGCTTGCAGCTCCGGGTCAGGGAGCGGGACAAGCTAGGGCTGTAGTGAGCTGTTCCGAGGTCGGCAGGGGAGGGGAGAGGCTTGCTTGGGATCTCCCGCCGCTTTGGGGAGTAGGGAGCTGCGGCCTAAGGCTGCTCTACCGGCTAGAGGTGACTTGGAGGGGCTCGGGGCCCAGTGGCTAATCTTTTCAAGCCACACAAGTTGCACATTCTATACATGATTAACTACCTAGACTACATCTAGGGA
>NW_024077977.1:0-1397 GCF_014754425.2 Oryx dammah
CTCCGTGTTTCTCCAGTCCCCGGAGCTAAGCCAATCACCTAGAGGCATCAGCTCATGGTAGAAGATTCTACCCCTTGTTCCCAGGTTCTTTCCTGATTGAAACTTCAAACCCCATTTCATCTAGACCCATGATCTGAACCTTCCCCTTTGCAAAAACTCCAGAACCACGAAATGACATGGAAACTTTGTCACCTGGCTGTGTGGAAGGACCTGGGGTAAGGACAAGATGAACCAATCACCCTGTAATCTTCTTTAGCACCCCACATCAGTAGGAGTCAATAATTATTTGTGCACCTTTTCTCTGAGAGCACCTAACGCCACTGCAATCTGACAAACACTTGTGTGGCCAGGTGTGCTGCAGGTCCATGGGGTCACAGAGTTGCACACGACTGAGCGACTGAACTGAACTGTGTGATTTCTTACCCAATAAGTCTCCTCCAGAAAACTAGCGTTATTATCACAGAGACCTGGACTCGTTCTGCTCACTCACATCCCCAGCACCTAGCACGGAGCCTGGCACACAGTACTCGGGGAAGTCTCACTCATTAATACAGGACAATGGGTCTTCTTATGGTTGCACAGGATGCTACTTTCCTGCCCCCTAGGAAATGTCTCTTTCAGAATCAGCTTGTCACTATATTGCTCACACCAACCATGGGGATTCTGAGTGCCCTCGCCTGGGTTCACAGAGGAGTAAGTAACCGTAAGATGCATAAGGAGGCTCAGGAAGTTGTAGCTATCCTGCCATGTTTAAGTCTCAAGTCAACAATCAACAGACACAGGCTGTCTATACTAGTTGAGGAGAAGGGTGATGGACAACTCTACAAGACCTCTGTTCTGCTCCTCTGATAGTGTCCACCCTAGACACTGCAGGCAAGTATGCACTGCAGATTAAATGCCCTGCTTCTGACAGAGAAGCGGCATCAGAAGCCTGTATTCTCACGAGTATTGACTGGGACTTGAGGAAATAGTGGAGGAAGGGACATACAGGGGAATGGGTAAAAGGAGAGAACAATCTTAAGGGACAAAGAAAAGTGAGCCCAAATGTGTTTAACCAGTCAATCGAGGTATATTTGTATCCTGACTTACAAAGTACTCCTTCTTCCAATAAGATGAAGCATCTCTCTTAAACCCTCACCTAATATTTGAGCAATATAATGGGGATTAAATCAATGTTTCATATTTCATAGAGCCAAGGAAGCCACAATGAGTTTGTAAGAATCCAGAATGAGTCAAAATATCAGAGGTTTTGGAGAGGGGATGGATCTTCCAGAAATCTTCCCATTCAAATGCTTGACTTTGGATAACGCTTCATTTCCCCCATTTTATAGATAACAGAAGCTAGTTCTAGGACTGAGATTCTGTGAGAAAGGTGTGAAGGGCCTCAAAAGGGCATA
>NW_024077978.1:0-1397 GCF_014754425.2 Oryx dammah
AGGCAAGAACACTGGACTGGGTTGCCATTTTAGTCCTGGCCATATTCAAGCAAGCGACCTACAATCCTGAGCCCACAATTTGCTCCCTGACTCTGAACTATGGTGTGTCTGGCCCTTGGTCAGTCCCTCCAGGAAACAATCCTGATCCGGCATTGCACTTGCTGCTCTGAACAAGGCTTGACGTGCCTTTGTGCAAGACCCCAACAAACACTCCTGAGCCCACATTTCGATACCCTCGAGGACCATGCTTATTCCTGCCCTGTTCAAGACTGTGAAATACCCCTGAGCAGCCATCTCAGTCCCTATACTGAACCAGGCTAAGGTCTGCCCAAATGAAGCCTCAATGAATACTGCTGAATTGACATCTAAGGACCTGCACTGACCCAGGCTGTGTCCAGGCCTTATGCTAGACCCTTGCTAACACTCCCAAGCCTCCCTCCCAGCCGCTACACTGAACCAGGCTGGGTCCTGCCATTCTTCCACCCCAGCAAATACTCCTGAGGCTCATTTCGGTGCTTACTCAGACCCAGCTCCATCCAGCTCTTCTTCAAGGCGTGACAAATACTTCTGAACACACGTCTCGGTCTCTGCACTAAACCAGGCTAGCTTCTTCCTGCGTAAGCACTGACAGACAATCCTCAGCCCAAATGTCAGGCCTTGCATGGGACGAGGCTAAGGGCTTCCCATGTTCATGAACCCTAATATCAGGTTTGAGCCAACATCTTGTGTCTGGCACTACCATTTTGGGAGTAGCCCCTGTTGCATCCCTGCAAATGCTCCTAAGCCTACATCCTGGGCCCTGCACTGACCTGGCAAGGCCCTGTCTTTGTGCAAGACAGCAACAGACACTCGTTCCGGCTCTGAACCATGCTGGGCCATGACTTTGCTTACTTCACCGGGAAACAACTCTGCACCCACATCTAAGTCCCTGCAATGAACCAGGCTGGGTCCAGCACTTATTCAAGGCCCCTACCACCATAGCTGAGCCTGCATGTGACTCACGCTAGTTCCCAGACTTATGCGAGCCAACAGCAAGCTATCCTGAGCCGACAAGTAGTTACATGTCTCGGAACTATGGTGTGTACTGCCATTGTTCAGTCCATCAGAAAACATGGGCGATCCCACATCACACTCGCTACAACTCAAGAAGTTCGGGTCATATCTTTGAGCAAGACCCCGACAAACACTCCTGAGCCCTAGGACTCTAGGTCCCTGCAGTCAACCAGGATGAATCTTGCACTGGATAAGCCTGCAAACACTCCCCAGTGCACATCTGTTGTTCAAGCTTCTGAAAAATACTCCTGGGCCTACCTCTCGGTCCGTGCACTGAATCAGGCTGGGTCCTGCCCATGTGCATGACACCTACAACATTCCTTAGCACACATCTGTGTCCCTGA
>NW_024077979.1:0-207 GCF_014754425.2 Oryx dammah
GTCCTGTGATACAGGTCGTACTGTAAAGGCTGTGTCCTGTGATACAGGTCGTACTGTAAAGGCTGTGTCCTGTGATACAGGTCGTACTGTACTGTAAAGGCTGTGTCCTGTGATACAGGTCGTACTGTACTGTAAAGGCTGTGTCCCGTGATACAGGTTGTACTGTACAGCAAAGGCTGTGTCCTGTGATACAGGTCATACGGTAAA
>NW_024077979.1:307-1396 GCF_014754425.2 Oryx dammah
GTGTCCTGTGATACAGGTCGTACTGTACTGTAAAGACTGTGTCCTGTATTACAGGTCGTACTGTACTGTAAAGACTGTGTCCTGTGATACAGGTTGTACTGTAAAGGCTGTGTCCTGTGATACAGATCGTACTGTAAAGGCTGTGTCCTGTGATACAGATCGTACTGTAAAGGCTGTGTCCTGTGATACAGGTCATACTGTACTGTAAAGACTGTGTCCTGTGATACAGGTCGTACTGTAAAGGCTGTGTCCTGTGATACAGGTCGTACTATACTGTAAAGACTGTGTCCTGTGATACAGGTCATACTGTAAGGCTGTGTCCTGTGATACAGGTCGTAATGTACTGTAAAGGCTGTGTCCTGTGATACAGGTCGTACTGTAAAGGCTGTGTCCTGTGATACAGGTTGTACTGTAAAGGCTGTGTCCTGTGATACAGGTCGTACTGTACTGTAAAGGCTGTGTCCCGTGATACAGGTTGTACTGTACAGCAAAGGCTGTGTCCTGTGATACAGGTCATACGGTAAAGGCTGTGTCCTGTGATACAGGTCGTACTGTACTGTAAAGGCTGTGTCCTGTGATACAGGTCGTAATGTACTGTAAAGGCTGTGTCCTGTGATACAGGTCATACTGTAAAGGCTGTGTCCTGTGATACAGGTAGTACTGTAAAGGCTGTGTCCTGTGATACAGGTCGTACTGTACTGTAAAGGCTGTGTCCTGTGATACAGGTTATACTGTACAGCAAAGGCTGTGTCCTGTGATACAGGTCATACGGTAAAGGCTGTGTCTTGTGATACAGGTCGTACTGTACTGTAAAGGCTGTGTCCTGTGATACAGGTCGTACTGTGCTACAAAGGCTGTGTCCTGTGATACAGATCGTACTGTAAAGGCTGTGTCCTGTGATACAGGTCGTACTGTACTGTAAACACTGTGTCCTGTGATACAGGTCGTACTGTACTGTAAAGACTGTGTCCTGTGATACAGGTCATACTGTACTGTAAAGACTGTGTCCTGTGATACAGGTCGTACTGTAAAGGCTGTGTCCTGTGATACAGGTCGTACTGTACTGTAAAGGCTGTGTCCTGTGATACA